>NC_059292.1:13198689-13208689 GCF_017591435.1 Portunus trituberculatus | reverse complement strand
AGTGCTGAAGGAGATAAACAAACATTTTTTCCACGTATTTTCTTGTTTTGTTTTGTTTTCTTCTTATTGTTTAACTTTTCTTTCTATTTGTATTCTTTCTTCATACCATCTCTCTCTATGTCACTGTTTTTTTACTCTTATTTTTATCATTTAATTTTTCTATCTTGTTTTTTTTTATCATTTCATTTTTCTACCTATTCTAATTTTTCTTTGTCTAGCTTTTCATCAGAGTTAGTTTTGTCTATTATCCCATGCTTTTATTCCCATTTTCTACCTTTTATTCTCATCTGCACCGCTCTCTCTCTATTTTTTATTTATATTTATATTACTCGAGTTTTCTTCATTTTGTTGCTACTTTTTTCCCTTTTCTTTTCGATTCCGGTTATTTTTTTTTTTGGTTTTATTTTTTTTGACATATACTTTCTTTCCTTCATCCTGTGTTGCATTTTCATCCTCTCTCATCATTAAAGCTTATATCTTCCAGTTCCCTCTTTTTTCTTGCCTTTTTTTCAATTTTACCTTTCGATTCCCTTGTTATTTCGCTTCATTTTTTTTTTCACATTTACTTTCCTTCATCGTGTGTTTCATTCTCGCCCTCATCCAATTTTCTCCTTTTTTTTTCTTCATTTTTTCCTTTTTCCTCTCGATTACCTTCACTTTCCGCATTTTTCCTCGACTTTTTTTTATTTCTACCATTTTTTTTCTTGCCATTGATTCCATTTTTTCTCCGTTTTCCTTCCTCATTTATTATTTCAATTGTTTTTATTTCATTTTATCTTTTTTTTTTTTAGTTTTCTTCTTTTTTGTGATTTCTTTTTCTTGGTCTTTTATTTTTTGAACTTAATTTTTACTTCTTTACTCCCATTCCAATTTTTTTTTTTTATCCTCCTTTCACTATTTTCTTCTTTTTTTTTCTTCCGTTTTTCAGTTTACTAATATTTTTCTTTCCATGTTTTCTTTCCTTTTTTTTTTTTCGCCTGTAGTTAAATCTTATAACTTTGCTAACCTTTTTCCACTTTCCTACCAAATGTTCCAATTTTTTTTTCCTCTTCTATTTTTTTTGCTTTTCTTTTTACTCAAATTTTTCCTTTGTTTTCTTCCAGTTTCTCTTTTTTCTACGTTAATGCCTGGTCTTTGTTTACTTTTTCCTATATGTACGATTTTTGCTGTGTTTTTCCCAAGTTTGTTATTTATTTCTTTTATTTTCTTTCATCTTTTTCTTCGTCTTTTACTATTATGCTTTTTTTTTTTCTTAGTTCGCTTTAATTTTCTTACTTCTTTCCGTAAGCGTTAATTTTTTCAACAAAATTTTTATTACGTCTACTCTCATATTTCCTTACCTTTTTAAAATCTTTTCCTCACCCTTCGCGAGTATTATTGTAGCTCTGTGCACTTCACCTTAACAAGTTTTTCATTTTTATCCTCCTTGACGTTATTCACATGTTCGTTATTATTTCTCTTTTACTTTTATCCACCCGTCCTTTTTTTCTTAGTTTTTACCCCTTTTTTTCCTTCTTTCCAATATGGACGTTATCCCTCTCCCTGTCCGCCATCGCCCTTTACTTTTCATTTTGTCCAATGTACTTAGCACATTCTTCATCAAATTTTTTCCTCCCGGCTTTCATTTCTTTTTTCTAGTTTCCCATCCATTTTTTTCCTCCACGTTTACTCCTGCCCTTTTTCGGCCGGTGTGTCGGCTCTCGGGACCCGGCACACAGTTACTCTAGCTGTAATACACGTTCAGACCAACACCACCAAGAATATAAGGCCTCCATTTCCATATAAAAGGGAACTCTCCTGTCCTCACTTTCCTCTCTTTTCCCCATCCTCACTCTGTTCCCTCGTTTCTCTCTCTCTCTCTCTCTCTCTCTCTCTCTCTCTCTCTCTCTCTCTCTCTCTCTCTCTCTCTCTCTCTCTCTCAGAATTAAATTCTTATTACTTTTGTCACTCTAGTACGAGTAGTAGTCGCAATGATAGCAGAAATAGTAGTAGTAGTAGTAGTAGTAATGGAGGTGGTGGTGGTAGTGGTAATAATAGTAATAGTTAATATTGATGGCACATTATCAATGCTTCACACCGGGCCAGGGTTTAGGCGGCAGGGTGGAAAGAATAACGAGCAGGAGACAGATTTATCCCTGCCCGCCCCGCCACGTCCTGTCTGGGAGGTGCGGACGTGACGGAATCGCTGAGGGGAGTCCAGACAGGGAGACAGATGGCTTGAGTCTTCCCGGCCCACCTTGTGGTGGTGGTGGTGGTGGTGGTGGTGTGGTGACCGATGATAATAAAGGTCATGATAAGGGTGATAGTAATAGTAATATTAGTATGATGATAATGATATTGATTATAATAATAATGATAATAATAATAATAGTAATAATAATAATAATAATAATAATAATAATAATAATAATAATAATAATAATAATAATAATAATAATAATAAATAATAATGATAATAATAATAATAATAATAATAATAATAATAATAATAATAATAATAAATAAATAATAATAGTAATAGTTGTAATGATAATAATAGTAGTGATGATAATAATAATAATAATGATAATAATAATAATAATAATGATAATAATAATAATGATGATAATAATAATAATGGTAATAATAATAATAATAATAATAATAATAATAATAATAATAATAATAATAATAGTAATAATGATAACAATAATAATAGTAACTTCAGTAATAATGAAAGTAATGATTATGCTAACAATAATATAATAACAATGATAATAATAATGATAATAATAATGATAATAATAATAATAATAATAATAATAATAATAATAATAATAATAATAACAATAATAATAATGACAATAATGGTAATGATAATAATTGTAATAATAATGATAATAATAATGATAATAATAGTAATAATAATAATGATAATGATAATAATAGTAATAATAATAATAATAATAATAATAATAATAATAATATATAATAATGACAATATCGATGATAGTACTAAGTAGGGAGGCGGTGGCGTAGTGGATAAGGTGATGAGCAGGGGATCGGGCAGACGTCCACGCGTATGTTCGAATCCCACCATGTACTGCTTTGAAGCTATGCCACTTGTCAAGTGGTTTAAAGTTACCTACATGTCACCATGATACCCAGGTTCTAGGTGGTTACACCAAATATGCACTTGGGTGGTGATATGGGCCCTAATATGGCTACCACTATAAACAAAATTGCCTGCGCCACTAATGGGCGGAAGCTTAACAGCGCTTCCCACATACTCAAGATGCCTACAGGCGCTATAGGCCATAACATAGAAAAAAAAAACTACTACTATTACTTCTATGACCACCACCACCACCACCACTGCCAGTACTACTACTACTACTACTAAAAATAACAATATTGTATGAATAGTAAACTCAATTTTTCAAACCCTCACAACATTTTTATTTACCTTGGCGTTTTGACTGACTCATGATTTCATGCAATTCAGATTTCATTTAGATCTTCTCAAAGTACTTTTCGTAAACACTTCCTTTCCGCACACACTCACTCTCTTACCGGATCTTTTCATGTTTATTTTTTAACTTACATGCTATTTTCAGTATGCGAATACATAGAAATATGCGCTTGTTTACATAGGTATTGGTGCATTAATGGATATACTGGAGCTTGATACATACCCACACATGCGTACCTAAGAAAAGAAACATAAGCTGACAGATATCATTAAACCTATACATATGAGTGGCTGTATATAACCTGCCTGCTCTAGCTACTTGTCTTCCTTATCCGTGAATCTGTTTGATATAATTACTGGGCTTTGACAGCTTCATTACTAAATCTATTCCATTCAGCTAATCATATTCCATTCATCTACCGCTCTGAGACCCGAATTCTTCCCTTTTTTTCAATCTACCTTTATCAGGCTGGAATTTTATGTTTCTATGGGAGGTGAGTTATCGAATTAATTTTTTTTGCATTCAATATTCTTGGCCTGGAGAGTTCCTTGTCTCATGTTTTTAATCCAGGCCGGTTATTATTGCTTAAAAGCTCTCGTGATTCCTGTAATGAGCGTGTAGCACATCTTTCATTCATTCTCTTGACATACGCGGCCTTCACGTCACTAGATGCTTGATTATTGGAATAAACATTGGTTCTATTAATACGATCACCGTCATCATGGACATCGTCATCATCATCGTCATCATCATTATCTTCATCATCATCAGCATTTTTAATATTGGTATGGGTATTGATTATCATATTGCACTAAATACTACTTCCACTACTACTGCAACTATCACTACTACTACTGCTATTACTACTACTACTACTACTACTACTACTACTACTACTACTACTACTACTACTACTACTACTACTACTGCTACTGCTACTGCTACTGCTACTACTACTACTACTATTACTGCTACTGTACTACGACTACTACCATACTACGACTACTACTATACTACTACTTACATCATCATCATCAACAACAACAACAACAACAACAACAACAACAACAACAACAACGATGGTAAGGATGATAATAGTGAAAAAAATAAAATGAAGGAAATAAAACGAGCGGAAGGCGACGAACTCCCTCCAGTTTGTGTAAATTGGAAACAATCAGCGTGAAAATTGCTTTTGTCTTTAGTTACTTTTACACATTTTATTACATTTCGGCGCGTAGCTTCCCAGGTCAAGCTTAAACTTTTGTTGCTTAACGAGAGAAAATTCCTTTGCTTGGAATGTTATCGCCTCAAAAGCGGAATTCACTTGTTTCCAGATATGAATTATTGTTTTTTTTATATTTCAAGTTTTTATTTAATGTTTTCTAAATGACGTGGACTATTTGAATGAATTTTTGGACTATAACGTTTTTGCAATTTACATTAGTGTGTGTGTGTGTGTGTGTGTGTGTGTGTGTGTGTGTGTGTGTGTGTGTGTGTGTGTGTGTGTGTGTGTGTGTGTGTGTCTGTGTGTCTGCATACCTCATCTTTTCACTTATTGATTTACTCCTTGTTCTTTCCAGGTATTTATCCTTCAAGACTTTCAAGTGCCTCAGCTGTTCATGAGTGAGCGTTACCTTTGCCTTACCTTACTTTATAATTGTGTTTTTCCTTTGCGTTCATGTTATATTATGCTTGAAACTACTGAAATATTTACCTTATTTGGTGGTACATGAGGTGCGTTGTTATAGTGCTGAAACTTGACCATTACTTCGTGTGCTGTTCGTCTGTGTTCCTGCGTCAAGTGCTGTCCGGGATCCATACGATGAACGGGTTAAGGTCAACACGGGTCATATCGTGGCGTCAACTGCCCTAACAGCCTTACACACTCCTTTGTCTGAGCACTGCCATCCTGCTACCGTGATGAGATAGAGATAGATAGATAGATAGATAGATAGATAGATAGATAGATAGAGAGAGAGAGAGAGAGAGAGAGAGAGAGAGAGAGAGAGAGAGAGAGAGAGAGAGAGAGAGAGAGAGAGAGAGAGAGAGAGAGAGAGGAAAAATAACAAGAAAAATGTGTAAAAACAATGGACCTGCATTAGTTATTGAGTGAATAAGGAGTGGCGGTGGTGCTGATGACACATTGCTCGCTCGCTGGTTGGCCGACTCGTCTTTCCTGTTGATGCCAGCGCTACCTTCAACCTTCCGCATTGCTACACGTTTTGTTCACCTTCGCCGTGTTGCGTTTATGTGTGTTACGCTTTTCCGCTCCATTGCCTCGTGTTGCTCGTGATGTTGAAGTTATCTAGGTTTCGTGTTTTGTTCAGTGGTGTTCGTTTTGTGGTGGACTGCTATGCCATGTTGGTCTTTGTGGCGAGGCTGCGGTGCGTTGTGTTACTTTTATATTTGTTACTGAACACTGTGTTACTGGGTTTGGTCACGGTGTTGCTCTTTTAACGTGTGTGTGTGTGTGTGTGTGTGTGTGTGTGTGTGTGTGTGTGTGTGTGTGTGTGTGTGTGTGTGTGTGTGTGTGTTAGAAATCTTAATTATAAAAAGAAAAAAATCCAAAGTTAGGTTCATTTTAGCCTCAAAGATGTACAGATTCCTCTCCTTTGAAACAGCTCAAGTCTCAGGAAAAGAAAAAAAGAAATAGTTAGAGTTTCATAAATAAGCGTGTATTGATCAGAGAGAGAGAGAGAGAGAGAGAGAGAGAGAGAGAGAGAGATTTGTATATACCACGAAGCAGAGGATTAACTTCATTTCCCAATATAGATTTTTTCCCCGACCTGGTTTCCCTTTTTCCGATCTTTGCCTTCCTCCTCCTCCTCCTCCTCCTCCTCCTCTTCTTTCCTTGACATATTCCGATATTTCTCACTTTCTACATCTTTATCGTCCATTTTTTCTTTTCCTTCGTTTATTTTCTTTCCTTCCATTATTTTCCTTACTTCATCCATATCTTTATTTTTCCATATTTTCCTTTACTCTTCTTCTTCTTCTGATTCCTCACTTCCTTTTTTTCTCTCGTCCCCTTTTATTTCCTCTTTCTTTCCTCTTTCTATATTATTTGTTTTTCTTTTATTCATACGTCATTTTATCCTCTTTTTTTCCCTCACGTCTTCTTTTTGTCATTATTTTTTCCCTGCTGTGTTTTGTGCAAGGAAAAAAAATATAGTAGGTTTCAAATTCTTCTTTTATTGAGTATCTGCTGTATGGTACCCCCCCATCTCTCTCTCTCTCTCTCTCTCTCTCTCTCTCTCTCTCTCTCTTCATGCTTTTATTTAGTTTCTATGTCGTGTGTGTGTGTGTGTGTGTGTGTGTGTGTGTGTGTGTGTGTGTGTGTGTGTGTGTGTTTCACTGTTTGATCTGCTGCAGTCTCTGACGAGACAGCCAGACGTTACCCTACGGAACGAGCTCAGAGCTCATTATTTCCGATCTTCGGATAGGCCTGAGACCAGGCACACACCACACACCGGGACAACAAAGTCACAACTCCTCGATTTACATCCCGTACCTACTCACTGCTAGGTGAACAGGGGCTACACGTGAAAGGAGACACACCCAAATATCTCCACCCGGCCGGGGAATCGAACCCCGGTCCACAAGGCAGAGGACCGGGGTTCGATTCCCCGGCCGTGTGTGTGTGTGTGTGTGTGTGATTCACCACCATGGTCGTCTGCTGGTCACCCAGCCAGTCTTCCCCATTACGATCGAGCTCAGAGCTCATAGACCAATCCTCGGGTATGACTTTGACCACAACACACTCCACACACCGGGAAAGCGAGGCCACAACCCCTCGAGTTACATCCCGTACCTATTTACTGCTAGGTGAACAGGGGCCACACATAAAGAGCCGTGCCCATTTGTCTCGCCGCTTACCGGGACTCGAACCCGGACCCTCTCGATTGTGAGTCGAGCGTGCTAGCCACTACACTCCTCGGTGTGTGTGTGTGTGTGTGTGTGTGTGTGTGTGTGTGTGTGTGTGTGTGTGTGTGTGTGTGTGTGTGTGTAGTGATTATGTGAGATCAATTATTTTCCTTTGGCGTTTGATTGAGGATGGACTGACGTTGCTGTTGTTATTGTTGTTGTTGTTACTGTTGTTATGAAGAAGGGAAGGAAGAAGGAAAAAGATGAGGAAAAAGAAACCTGAGAGGAAGGATGAAGAGTAAAAGATGAACTGGAGAATTAAAAAAATGAAGGAAAAAGGAAAAAACTGAAAAGAACAAAATGAAAAAAAGGAAAAATGGAGGAGATGATGATGAAAAGATGAAGGGAATTGTCTGGAGGAGGAGGAGGAGGAGGAGGAGGAGGAGGAGGAGGAGGAGGAGGAGGAGGAGGAGGAGGAGGAGGAGGAGAAGGAAGAGGAAGAGGACGATCGGTTAGAACACACACACACACACACACACACACACACACACACACACACACACACACACACACACACACACACACACACACACACACACCAAATAGTCTTCGTGGTTGTGTCTTTTGATCTATAGGAGAAGCTTTGAGACAGAGCCATCTTTCTCCTCCTCCTCCTCCTCCTCCTCCTCCTCTTCCTACTTCTCTTCCTCCTCCTCTTTCTCCTCCTCTTCCTCTTCTTCCTCCTTCTATTCTTCCTCCTTTTCCTCCTTCTCCACCTCCTTCTCTTCCTCCTCCTCCTCCTCCTCCTCCTCCTCCTCCTCCTCCTCCTCCTCCTCCTCCTCCTCCTCCTCCTCCTCCTCTCCTCTTCCGTTTGTGTTTCTCCATCCTGTGTATTCTTTTCTGCTCTCTCTCTCTCTCTCTCTCTCTCTCTCTCTCTCTCTCTCTCTCTCTCTCTCTCTCTCTCTCTCTCTCTCTCTCTCTCTCTCTCTCTCTCTCTCTCTCTCTTTCCATCTCTTTTATCTCTCCTTTTCTCCTTTAGAAGAGTTTTTTTAAGTTTTCTCTCTTTGTCAATCTGTTCTGAAGTGTCTCTCTCTCTCTCTCTCTCTCTCTCTCTCTCTCTCTCTCTCTCTCTCTCTCTCTCTCTCTCTCTCTCTCTCTCTCTCTCTCTCTCTCTCTCTCTCTCTGTATTCTCTTCATTAATCCGTCCGACTGTATATTCTTTCTCCGTTTTCTTTCCTTTTCCTCCTTCTCCTCCTTCTCTTCGTTTTTATCTCCCATCTTTATTGTCTCTTCCTATTTTTCCTCGTCCCATCTTCTTTTTCTTTCCTCCTCATATGCTCAACTTCCCATCCCATCTTCTTCTTTTTCTCCCTTCTTATTTTTTTTGTTCGTGTAAATTTATCTCATTTCCTGCATTTATATATTTTCTCACGGTTTCCTTCCTTCAAGTCTCTCCCTCTTTCCTCTTCAGTTATGAGTTCCTCTGTCTGTCTGTCTGTGTGTCTGCCTGCCTGACTTTCTGTCTGTCTGTCTATCTCTTTCTTTCTTAATATCTTCCACTGTTAATATCTCACCATCTCTCCTTTCATCCCCCCCCCTCTCTTCTCCATCCTTTCCTCCCTCCTTCAGCGTTTTCCCTCAGTGTTTTCTCTTCCTCCACTCTTCTGTCTTCTCGTCTCATCCTCCCTCCTCCAGTGTCTTTCCTAAGTGTTTTCTCTCCTCCCCCTCCTCCCTCCCTCCCTCCAATGCTTTCCTTAGTATTTTGTCTTCTCGTCCTTCCCTCCCTTCTATAGTGTTTTCTTCAGTATTTTCTCTCCCTCCTTCATTTTATCTTCCTGCTTCACTCCCTCCCTTCCTCCCTCTAGTGCTTTCCTCAGTATTCTTCTCTCCCTCCCTCCTTTTGTCTTCTCGTCCTCCCCCTCCCTCCCTCCCTCCCTCTCTCCCTTCCTCCATCATTCCTGTGCTTTTCTCGGCATTTTTCTCCCCTCCCTCATTTTATCTCCCTGTCTTCGTCCGTCCGTCTCTTCCTCCAATGCTTTCCTCATTTATTTCCTCTCCTTCCGTCCTTATGTCTTCTCCCTCCCCCCTTTTGTCTTCTCGTCTTCTCCTGCCTCCCTACAGTGTTTTCCTCTCTCCCTCCCTCCTTTTGCTTTCCTCTCTCCGTTCCTCCCTCACTCCAGTGTTTTCTCTCCCTCCCTCCTTTTGTCTTCCTCCCTCCGTCTTCTTCCCCGCCAAGTGACTCAATCGAAGCTGAGGAGAACTTGTGCGATGGAAAGATTTCAGGTTTATTTATCCTTTCCTACTCAAGGGTTACGCAAACAGTCAAAATTCCCGGGAGTGAGATATATTTCAAGAGGGGGCTGGGTAGGAAAGTGAGAGGGTGGAGGGTGGGGTGGGAGGAGAAGAGGAGGATGGATGGTTCAAGGGGTGGTTGGATGGAGGGTGGCAGAGAGTGGGGGGAAGAATAATAGAGAGAAAAAAGGGAGATAAGAGGGAGAGGGAGAAAGAGAGATTGAATGGGTGTATTTATTCTGGTATTGGTATTCTATTCTATGTATTAAATGTATTTGATTTTGGGGTGTTTGAAAAATGATACTGGATGTTGTTTTTTTTGTTTATTAATTTCTATCTGTTTTCCTTCACTATTTTATTGTTTGCTTATACAATCATTCATATATTCAGTC
>NC_059292.1:13191189-13193689 GCF_017591435.1 Portunus trituberculatus | reverse complement strand
CTCCTTCTTTCCTTCCTTGTTTTTTTTCCCTTTCCTTCTTGCTTCTCTTCCTTGCCTAGTTTTCTTCCTTCTTTCTTTCCGTATATCTATTGTCTTATTCTCCTTTCCTCTCTTTTTTTTATTTGGTTACCTGTTTTTTTTGTTTCTCTTATCATTTCTTCTCTTTTCATTGTTTTTTTTTCATGTTCCTTCATTCTTCCCCTCATTTTTTTCTTTTTTTCCTATTCTATATTTTTCTTACTTTCTTTTTCCTTAGCTTGTTTGCTCTATTCTGTTCTCTCTCTCTCTCTCTCTCTCTCTCTCTCTCTCTCTCTCTCTCTCTCTCTCTCTCTCTCTCTCTCTCTCTCTCTCTCTCTCTCTCTCTCTCTCTCTCTTTCTTCATTTACTTTAGTTCCCTTTGTCTTTTTCCTTCCTCCTCCTCCTCCTCCTCCTCCTCCTCCTCCTCCTCCTCCTGTACTGTCCTATCTCTCATCTCTGTAGCTAGTTAGAAGTAGTTACCAAACAGCCTCAAAAGGGCCAAGAGATCTGTTGCTGTTTGGTTTTCTTTTGTATTCCTTTGTGTTCCTTCTCTTCTTTTTCTTCCTCTTCCTCTTCCTCTTCCTCCTCCTCCTCCTCCTCTTATATTCTTTATTATCTCATCTACTGTTCGTCCATACCTTTGTGGAACCTCTCAGCTTTTATGTTCTCGCCTTCTTTCTTGATCTTCCTTATTATTTTCTTCTTCTTTTTCTCTTCCTACTTTTTTTGTTATTAGATTTTCTCTTGTAATGTTCGTTCATCTTGCGTACGTTTTTCTCTTCTATCCTTCATTTTCTTTCCTCTACGTATCCAATTTCTTATTTTCCTTAATTTTCTCTTCGTTCTCCATGTTTTTTACGTCTTTTTTCATTCCATTTCCCATTTTTTTTTGCGTCTCCTTTCACTCCATTCTCCTTATTCATTTGTCCCTTCCTGAGTTCATTCCTCACACTTTCTTTATCTCCGTTCACTAGTTTTCCCTCCATGTTTCTATCCTCTTTTCACTTCACCATCCATCTTTTTTTTCACTTCCCTTCCATTTACGCTTTAGATTTTCATCCACCATATTTTTCCTTTCACTCCCCCATAACATTCATATCTCCTTTCACCATTCGTCATTTCACTCCTCTCATCTTCCTCCTTATCTGTATCCTTCATCCTTTCACTTCACTCCTCTTTACCCAACAATTTCTATCTTCCATCCATCACTTTACTCCCACATACCTTCTTCCATCCTTCCACTTCATTTCCCGTTACTATCTGCATCTTTATCATCCATCCTTTCCCTTCACTCCTGGCCATATCTACGAAAGGTACTGGATTAACATCTCGAAACATGAGAGCTGAGAGCAGACACGAGAGAGGGAGCCAGACATTCCTTCAAGCCCCTCAAGGCAGCTTTCCTGACGCACCAGCTTGGCTTAGAGTGAGTGAGGGACGTCTTCTTGAGCCCTGCCTCCTGCTGAATGGACTGCTGGAGGTGGTGGGTGAGGGTGGGAGTGTAGGTGATGGTGGGAGGGTGTTGATGCTGACAGAAGCATGGGTGATGGCGGAATGGGAGGAGGTGATATTGGGAGGAAGGTTGGTGATGTGGGGAGTGAGTAAGTGATGGTGAAGCCGCCCATAAATCCTCTTAGTAGATCCAATAGGCGGAAGACTGACTCAGAAATGAATATGTGTATAAGATGAACAAAATAGGAGAGATGGAGATGGTAAAGGCCACGTCCTGAGGAAAAAGGTGGATCGACTGATTTTTAGGAGTGTGTGAGATAGAAAGGAGTAGATGAAGCAAAAGCATAGAGGAGACTTTTCCTAACCGAGAAAAAAGAAGAAAAAAATAAAGGAAGAAAAAAATGAAAGTTGGAGAAGAAGAAAAGGAGAAAAATAAGAAAAGAAGAAAAAGAAAACGAAGAAGAGTAGAAAAATTAAAATAAAAAAAAGGAGAAATAAAAAGACAGGATAAGAAGTGGAAAGAGAAAAAGGAAAGATGAAGCAGTAGACACAATAGGAAGTAAGCATCATTAGCAGCCATGGTGGTCTTCTATGGATAGTAACTGGCAGCCATTATGAAGTTTTAGCATTGTGTGAGGGGGCGGTGACTGACAGGGTGACATTAGTGGTCTTTAAGGTGATGGGGAGGCATTGTGGAGGTTCAGCAGCGTGTGAGGGCCGCCATTATGAAGATCCTGCGGCGATGTTTGACGGGAAGTAACGGAATGATATTAATAGCTTGTAGAAGTGACACGGGGAAGTTACGAGAAGTTATAATAGTTTAGTAGCATGTGAGGACAGTGTTCAATGGTTATTCGTTGTGAAGTTTAGTTTGTTCGGTGTAGAAGAGGGGGAAGAGTTGAGTGTCATTGAAGAAGAGGGAATAGTTATCTGGAATGTTGTGTCGAGTTTATAGATGGAAGCGTTGAATTTTTGAGGTATTAAACAATACCAAATTTACTTTGCACGAATCATGAATTTAAGAGAGATT
>NC_059292.1:13171189-13186189 GCF_017591435.1 Portunus trituberculatus | reverse complement strand
CTGAAATTAAACAGATAAAGATGAGAAAGAAGACAAAAGAGCAAAAAAAAAAAAAAAAAAGGAGGAACAGGAACAGGTAGAGGAATAGCAGAATCAAGAAGAAAGAGGAGGAATTGGGAGAAAGAAAGGCGGAGGAGGAGAAGGAGGAGGAGGAGGAGGAGGAGGAGGAAAAATCAGGAAGACCACCACTTTAAGAAGAGGCGCAATTTAGAGGTTAGGGTGTTTGCATGTTTATACAGGCTTGTTGTATAGAGGGAGGATGCGAGGGCTCTATATTCTGAGTTGAGACAGAGAGAGAGAGAGAGAGAGAGAGAGAGAGAGAGAGAGAGAGAGAGAGAGAGAGAGAGAGAGAGAGAGAGAGAGAGAGAGAGAGAGAGAGAGAGAGAGAGAGAGAGAGAGAGAGAGAGACGAAGAAGAAGAGGGAGGCGAGGAAGAGAACCATTACCTTAAAAAAAAAAAAGAGAAAAAAGAGCCACATGTTTAGATTCAAGACTGTTCTGTTGTGTCTGGCGTTGCTCTTGGTGTCGTCTCTTCCGTGTGTGTCTTCAAGTAAAGTGTCTGATCTGTGGCCGGTGTGGTGCTCGAACATTGGACGCCTTGTGTTGTGAATGCCTCGAGTTGCAAGGTGGTGGTTGTGTTGCAGCGGCTGTGTTGAGGGATGAAGGGGTGTTGAATACTTTTACTGGTGGGGAACAATAAAGTGAAAGGTTAGAATGAGAAAGGAGAGAATAAGATAAGAGGTGGGAAAGCAAAGTGAAAGAGAAGTGAAAAATTGAAATGAACACTAGGGGAATGAAGTGAAAAACATGCAGCGTTGAAAAATAAGGGGTCCCAGTTTTTTGTAATGTTTCTGTAAAGGAGAATCTAAAGTGTCAGTAATTTCCCACTCCACTACTGAGATTACGAGTGTTCGAGTGTGTCTCTTGTACCACCTCGCTGTTGTCCCAAATAATAGTTCAGGATTGATTTTGTAGAATTTTTGGTGAATTGAATCGACGTAATTTGCATCGCGTGGTGTCCAGACATCGCGTTTGTGTGAATGTCATGGTCTTCTCACTGCCGCGCTTGTGTTCAGTTTTGATGGAGCGATGTGTGCCTAATTCAGAGTGTGATTTTTAAAGTCAGGCAGCAAAAGTGTGGGGTAGTGTTTCAAACCTTTCAGTGTCTGCAGCTTTATTTTTGTTTACTGGAATGGCTGAGATTTATCGAGTGAAGCAACAAGTGTCACGGCAATTAAAGGGCGAAAGAAATCCAGCATGTAACAAGTGAGGCGTGGCTTGTTTTTACTGAATCATTACTAATTGCCTGTTTTGGGCCAAGTTGCTCGTACAAATAAAACCATCGTATGTCTGATTTATTTATTTATTTTTTTAAATAATTCAATATGTCCTTACTACCAAAGGATTTATTTATTTTTTCCGCATCGTGTCTTTATTTCAAATCATGGTGAGCTTTTTCCTCACCAAGATTGATAAGATATTTTCAGGTCATAGGTTAAGTTAGAAAATGATTTAAGTATGTTCAGCAGCGTATACATAGGTTAGGTTAGATTAAGCTAGAAGATTTAAATATTTTTAGTTGGATATGGATGGGTTAAAGATTAGGTTAGGTTAGGTTAGGATAGGTTAAGGTAGCTTCCCCCTCCATCCTCAATCACAACACATTACTAACACAGGCCTCTTTTCCCCTCCCCAGCCATCCCCTCCATTTTCCTCTCTCCTCTCCCTGCATATAAATAACACCAATCTCTCTGTTATAGGGAGAAAGGGAGACTAGAAAGAAGTGTATGGAAAGGTTAGGTTAGGTTTTAAGGGACTGGCAGAGGAGATGGGGATAAGGAATAGGGAGAGGAAGGGAAAGGGGTTCGAATAGAATGAGGGGTAGTTAGGTTACGTTAGGTTAGGTTAAGGTAGATTATTTAAACATTTTCAGCAGGGTTTATATAAGTGCACTATTTTCTTGAAGGCAGCAGGGAAAGTTGAATTAAAAAATGAAATCCTTGCCCTTCGTCACTAATGAGTGCATCTTTTTCTTTTTTAGCCCTTAAGGAACTCGAATGATCTCTTTACATTTTCTTCCCATCGGAGTAAATAGTATCTTCATTCATTTTTCTCATCTAGGTAAAGCATTTCCTGATCACATATTTAGAATCCAACTAAACTCTTGTAATGCATCTCGAATAAATACACCTTCATGTTTTCTTTTTCGCGTATTTTCTTCATCCTACTTAAGATGACACGCTTATATCATTTTTTCTCGTCGATGATCTTCGCTATTTTCATTAATTATTTTTTTCGACTCGATGGAAATGAATTTAGTTATAAACTTGTATATTTTCTACTCCGTTAACTTGGACTTAACGAGGACTGGATATAATGAGGAGGGTGAAGTCGGAGAGGAGGACTAGGAGGAGGAGGAGGAGGAGGAGGAGGAGGAGGAGGAGGAGGAGGAGGAGGAGGAGGAGGAGGAGGAGGAGGAGGAGGAGGAAAAAGAGAGATTGTTCTTTCTTTAACTCGCCCCCGACCCTCCTCCGAAATAAAGAAAAAATTATATGAGACGCAGAATTTGTAACCGTGAAACCGTAAAATACGAGAGAGAGAGAGAGAGAGAGAGAGAGAGAGAGAGAGAGAGAGAGAGAGAGAGAGAGAGAGAGAGAGAGAGAGAATCCTATCACTTTAGAGCTAAAAAAATGTTTGGAAAAAAAAATGAAACTCTATTGAAAAGGTATGTCGAAAGAATACACTAAGTCTATTTGTTAGTTGTCTTTTCATCTTGTACTTTTGTTTATCAGCTTTTTTTGTCTGTCTGTTTGCACGTTAGATTTGTCTGTGTATCTGTCTGTGTATCTCTCTCTCTCTCTCTCTCTCTCTCTCTCTCTCTCTCTCTCTCTCTCTCTCTCTCTCTCGGGACAGAATATACGTTGTTAAATGGAATTCTTCGCATCGTGTGAAATTTGCATATTCATCTCTCGCCAACCATGCGTGTGGCGTTGGACATTAATGATACTGAAACGGAAGCATTGACTCTTTGTTTGACTGTGTTTGGAGAGAGAGAGAGAGAGAGAGAGAGAGAGTAGTGTTGAACAAGTATAGGAACGAGGAACAGGAAGAGAAGGAAAAATATATGATGTTTTTAGAAGATAGTATGGAATGGAGGAAGGAAGGATGGAAGGGAAGAATGAGAGCTTAGTGATAGGAATGATGTGTATGGAGGAGGAGTAGGAGGAGAAGGAGATGATAGTGAAACGTACCGAGTGTGTTTACAAGAAGAGAGGAAAGGAAGGTCAGTGAAGAGGATAAACAAATAATAAAAAGTAAACGAAGGATTTTATGCAGGGAAAACTAGCGTAAAGGAGAAAAGGAAGGATGAAGAAGAAGAAGAAGAAGAAGAAGAAAAATAGAAGAAGAAAAGAAGAGTAGGTGGCTGGGCTGAGGAGGTTGTAGTGAATGAAGCAGAGAGAAAAATAGAATATCTACAAGTCAAAAACGTGTGGCCAAATTAATGCTACTCTTCTTGACATTATTTCCTAGTTCTTTCATGTATTTTTTTTTGTCATAAGTTTTTGTACGTGTAGTCTTACTCAAACCTTGGTCACCTGAGTATGATATTATCTCTCCTCATCTCTCCTCTTTCTTCTTCTTGTTCTCTTGTTTTACTCTTTCTCTCTTTTACCTCATTTCGTCATTTTCCTTTCTCTTTTTTTTAATACTCCTTTTTTTTACATTTGTTTCTCATTCTCTCTCTCTCTCTCTGTCTCTCTCTCTCTCTGTCCTTCCTCTGTCTTTTGCTTCCCTTATCATCATCATTCATACATTAAAAACCCATCCTTATTATTTGTCAACATTATTCACTTACTCCCTAATAAGAAAATGATATGGAGGGAAGGAAAAATTAGAGGTAGTTAGTAAAAAATGAATAGATGGAAGAAGGCAGAGAGAGATGTTGAAATGGAAGAAGCAATGAGTGGAGGTGGACAGGAAGTAAGTGGGTGGAAGAAAGAATGTATGGGAAGGGAGGAGTAGAGGTGGATAAGTGGAGAGAATGGAGGGAATAGAGAGAAGAAAATGAAGTCATGAAAGTAGGGAAAGAGAAAGTGGAGATGGGTAGGTAGAAGAAAACTGGTGGAAGGGATAGATGTGTGTGTGTGTGTGTGTGTGTGTGTGTGTGTGTGTGTGTGTGTGTGTGTGTGTGTGTGTGTGTGTGTGGGTGTGACATAATGAAGCGCTTCTCGCCACTAATAACGAGAAAATAATTACAAAGCATTCAGAAGCGCACGCGTTGATGTGTACTTGTTTGGATCGTGTTTGAATAGGTAATGGCAAAACAAATCGTGAACTTTTTTGTAATGTACTTGAGCGCTGTTTTTGTATTTCAGTTTTTTTTTCTTTCTTACCTATTCTCATTTCAATCCTGTCCACTTATTTATTACATCTTCATCATCCACTTATTCACCATCCATCTTAGTATGTTTGAATCAGTCACTCATTCATCCATATTTTTCACATTCTTTTACTGCTTTTTTCTTCATCCGACACTTACACTCCATCTGTTTATGCATACAATTATCTATTTATTCAGTCACTACCTTCATATATTCTTTTTACACAATTTTCTTTCATATTTATCTCTCTACTGCCTATATTCACTGGCTACTCGTATTTTTTGACTATTTCTATTATTATTCTATTTTCTATTCAATTCCTCTATTATTTGTTTTGTTTATTTATTTATTTATCGCGATGAGTCGGCAGCGTCACGGCATGAAGTCAAGCAATATTGAAGAAGACGTGCTGGAGTTCATCCGGTGCGTTGCCATGGTAACCGTCACGTCATTTGTACTGAACTGTCATTGAAGTCTCTCTCTCTCTCTCTCTCTCTCTCTCTCTCTCTCTCTCTCTCTCTCTCTCTCCTTTTCATCCTTCAGCATTTGATGTTTAGTAGTTGCGTAGTTTTCATTATTATTATTATTATTATTATTATTATTATTATTATTATTATTATTATTATTATTATTATTATTATTATTATTATTATTATTATTATTATTATTATTATTATTATTATTATTATTATTATTATTATTATTATTATTATTATTATTATTATTATTATTATTATTATTACTATTATGATTATATCATTATTGTTATTATTACTAGAAATGTTAGTATTATCATCATTATTAGTGGTAATGGTAAAAATAGTAGTGGTAGTAATAATAGTAGCAGAAAGAGGAGGAGCATGAGAAAGAGGAGTAAACACAGATAAACATAGAGTTATAACGTTGTCATCATCATCGTCATCATCATCAGTAGCAGCAGCAGCAGCAGCAGCAGCAGGAGCAGCAACAGTACCTTAGAGCAATAGCAGTAATAGAAGCTCGCTTAACATGTACTACATATTTCCCCTGAAATGCTGTTCTCTGAATAATAAAAAAAAGTGGCGCAGGTGTGTAGTACTGTTGGAAGGAAAAATCCGAACTAAAATTGTGGAGCATAATGCAGCAAAGTGTAGCGCAGTGCAGGTCGGTGGGGGAAGGCATGAGGCCAGCGGGCCCACTCAGAGGATCAAGGCTGCAGGTCAAAGAGTGTCAACAATGTGTTTTTAGAGTGTCTCATTGCTGTCCCCTGGTGGGTGTCCTGCTGGAGGATATACCGAAGTTGATGACGCCGAGCAACTGATGTAACTTGGTATAGCTTGGCTGCTGTGGTGCGGCGCTACAAAATGAGGCTTCAGGCAATACCAGGCAGGAAGTTTGCACCAGCTCAGGGAATGAAGTCCATTAGAAGGACGCTGTCCCACGAGATGGCGGTGCTCTTCCTGGTGGCCCGGCGGTCACTGACATGGCTTGCCTGCCACTGCATCTCCTGTCTCGCCACATAGCCTGCATAGCGGCCGTGCATTCACGGAAGCCCTTTCAGCCCTTTCTTTGATATGCATCAGTGAGCTCGTTATCCACGATGCTCCTCCTTCGATGTTTTCATGTACGCAGACCGCGGCACTAAATTGGTCTTTTGATCAGCACGTCTGCCTTCGAGTGGTCGTGGTAGTGTGCCCACGTCAATCATCATTATCTTCTCAGTGTCATGCAAGTTGTTTCTCAATCACAAATAACTATTAATTTAACAACAATAGCCTTGATCTGGTGAGCCTTAAAATCTTGAAGCATTCCTTCTCAGTAGGTTGGCGCGGTGCTACTTTGGTATGCGATCTACACAGCCAATGTGATCTACAAGAGTCAAATTCTACTTTGTCATGCTATCTACCTGTTTAATGTTATGCTATCTACCTGTTTAATTCATTTAGGTATTATGGCTTAAGTAAAACATTTTGCAATGTACGTATATTTATTAGAAAAAAGATGATGAACATATCAGTATTTAAGAAACAAAGAAGCGATAAAACATACTTAAAGGCAGAATACCTGAATTACAAATTACAATTACGTTACAGCTCCACTAAAAAGGGTCTTAGAGTGTCTTTTAAAGGGTATATGGAAATTTAAGAAATTGTAAAATTATTTCACGTTGATGTGGAAAAGTATGTAGCTTCTTCACCTCCAGAAATTATACGGTATGTTGGTAAAGTATCGGGCTTTGCTGGACTTTTTATCATAAAGGACTTGTACTACTGGATACAATATAATAATAGGTATGTACGATGTAAGCCGAAATAATGATAACGAAATTGATGTTACTTAAAATGAATAAATGAATGAATAAATAACAATGATTACGATGCGCGTGACGATGCTAACGATGCCATTCCACAATAAGAACGCGATTCCATTTTCCACGATAACGATTTGATTCCATGATGACGATACGGGTTTCCACGATAACGATGCTATTCCACGATAACGATGCGAATTTCTATGATAACGATACGAGTTTCCACGATAACGATAAGAGTTTCTACGATAACGATGTGATTCCATGATAAGGATGCGAGTTCCGACGACAACGATGTGAGTTTCCACAATAACGATGCGATTCCATGATAACTATGCGAGTTTCCATGATAACCATGCGAGTTTCCACGATAACCATGCGAGTTTCCACGATAACGATACGAGATTGCACGATAACGATACGAATTTCCACGATAACGATACGAATTTCCATGATAACGATGCTTTTCTACAATAACGATGCGAGTTTCCACGATAACCATGCGATTTCACGATATCATTGATGATATTTTACGATAACGATGCGATTTCACGACAGCTAAACGAGTTTCCACGATGATGATGCGACTTCATTTTCCACTACAACGATGCGATTCCACGATAACGATGCGAATTTCCACGATAACTATGGCGATGTGGCGATAGCCTACCTACACAGGTACCAAGACGAACCCTTCCTCCTCAAGGGTCCACCTCAGCAGTCCCGTGGGTGTGAGGGCAGTGACAATGCAACCTTGCAGCGCCTCTCACTGCTTTCTATGAGCAATGACCCACCACACACCACTCCCCAACCACTGTCCTGACGTGAACCCTCTCACCATGTCCTAGTAGATGTCTGGCGCATGGTCCACAGCGTGCCCTCGTTCATGGCGAGTTGTTCAGCCCGGTGCCATCACGATCAAGGGACCCGTACACACCCTCCCTTATCTCCAGGCACTATATATATGGTGCTCCGGAGTGTCTAGGACTCTTGTGTGTACCTTACTTATTTTCTGTATGTTTGTGTGTGACTGGATAGAAGCAGTGATCTAATCTCAGAATTCTTCTGTACCTGGACCTGCTATTTCATGCACTGAATCATATGGGATATTTTGAATTACATTAGATAAAAATATTTCTAAAAATTGACATTCCGAGAGCTTGTAAACTACGGTTAAATGGAACTCCCTTCGTCTCGTCTGTGATCTCGTTGTAAACTCTTTAATTAACATCTGAAGGATTCTTTAGGCATTCGGATTCCAAAAGGCAGGTAAAATCATGGAAAGGAGCACAGATTGTTAATGGAGACAATGTTTATGCCGGAATGAAGTGTGCTGCTGTCACATGTTGAGTCAGGACCGGAGCTCCAATACTCAAACATTCCACACATGCTTCACACTCTCTCTAACTAGATATTCTCTCTATGACAAGGCAAGTGTTTTCCTGTCTCTCGATAATAAAAGATAAAAAAATCTTTTTCTTGTTGTATTCCACAATATAAAGCGTTGATCACATACCAAATTAACTTTACGACACGTAGACCGCGTACCAAAGTAACACCGTTGGCGCCATACGATGTTTATTTCCATCATTCCCTGAAAACTCCTCTCTTGGCTTACTGACGTGTGTCTGAAGTGAGAAACATAATCTTGGGCTTGCGATGAAGTCTGTCAGGCAGTGACTGAAATAATATATGTGCTTTGCTTACCACTGGCTGGTCTACTGCCTCTTGTGTCTTATAGGTACTTATCGCGAGTCCCATCACTGACACCTATGAAATTCTTGTCTGTTTTTTTTTTAACTAAGTATTCCTAATCTCGTTCCCGAATGTGAAGGATGTAAGATCAGTATAGAAATAAACTGTTCCCCCCCTCCTCTCTCTCTCTCTCTCTCTCTCTCTCTCTCTCTCTCTCTCTCTCTCTCTCTCTCTCTCTCTCATGAACAAGGGAACACTTTTTTCAAGGTTTGGTTGCGACATAGAACGAATCAAACTGGAGGACGTCAGATTAATTGAATTCAGCTGAGATGAGGTGAGATCAGGGCAGGTGAGATGATGTGAGGTGAGGTGCAGTCAAGTAGGGCCAGGTGAGGTAGGGCCAGGTAAGGTGAAGTCACGCACAATGCACGTTCACAGCCATCAAGAGTGAATATTTTGAGGTGAGTGAGTCGTTTGTTTCACCTGTTTCACATGCTCCACCTGTTCCACCTGCTCCTGGACGCAAAATTACACGCAGGCGGAATATAGAAGGGCCGGTGTTAGTGAAAGGCGAGGTAACTGAGAACGGTACGCGGTCCCTTGCTCTAATGGGAACTATTGATGGTGGTGGTGGTGTTGATTGTGGCCGCGGCAGGTGGTGATGATGAGGTGGTGTGTGTGTGTGTGTGTGTGTGTGTGTGTGTGTGTGTGTGTGTGTGTGTGTGTGAGTGAGAGAGAGAGAGAGAGAGAGAGAGAGAGAGAGAGAGAGAGAGAGAGAGAGAGAGAGAGAGAGAGAGAGAGAGAGAGAGAGAGAGAGAGAGAGAGAGAGAGAGAGAGAGAAATTACACTCTCCCACATGATTGGTGCAGGGACAAAAGCGAGGAGAGTGTATGACTGGAATTAATGTTACTGAAAAGGGGCAAACTAGAGGAAGAAGAAGAGGAAACTGGTGGTGGTGGTGATGGTGGTGATGGTGGAGGAGGAGGAGGAAGAGGAGGAGGAGGAGGAGGAGGAGGAGGAGGAGGAGGAGGAGGAGGAGGAGGAGGAGGAGGAGGAGAGAGGAGGAGAGAGAGTGCCCAAACTTGTTCTTCATCAGACGTTCATCTCTCTCTCTCTCTCTCTCTCTCTCTCTCTCTCTCTCTCTCTCTCTCTCTCTCTCTCTCTCTTTCTGCTTTCATTCTTATTTCTTTTCAGCTTTTCTTAACTACTACTATTACTTCTACTACTACTACTACTACTACTACTACTACTACTACTACTACTACTACTACTACTACTACTACTACTACTACTACTACTACTGCTACTACTGCCTGCACTGCTACCACTGCTGCCACCACCACCTGCTGCTGCCACCACCACCACTGCTACTACTACTGCTGCTACTGCTACTGCTACTGCTACTACTACTACTACTACTACTACTACTACTACTACTACTACTACTACTACTACTACTATTACTACTACTAACAATACTTTCATCGTCATCCTTTTCTTTTGTTGTTCATTTTTATCTACCTCTTCTTTTTCCTTTCTTTTCTTTCATTTACATTTGCCTCCTCGTGCTCCATTCTCTGATTTCCCTACACAATTCATAACTCTTGTATTATATTCTTTTGAGGGATAACTAATATAAATCTTTGTACTCGTAAAGAAAACTCTATGGCGGAAAATATTCAGTATTGTAATGTTGTTTACTTGGGAGAGAGAGAGAGAGAGAGAGAGAGAGAGAGAGAGAGAGAGAGAGAGAGAGAGAGAGAGAGCAATGTAATGAAATAAAGGGAAATTCCTAAGGGAGGGAATGATAATAAAGACGCAAAGCAAGAAAAAAAAAGACAGACTACAAGAACATCACCACCACCACCACCACCAACACCACCAACACCACCACCACCACCACCACCACCACCACCACAACCACCACCACCACCACCAAAAACAACAACAATAAGTAAAAAAAAAAAAAAAAAAGAAAAATGTGGAGCAGGAGAAGGAACACTTGACGAAAATAGCAAAGGAGGTTAAAATGTACGAGAAAGCGAAGGTTGATAATTATACTTGCGAGAAGAAGAGATAGGAAAAAGTAAGAAAAATGGAGAAAATGAGACAGAAAAAAGAATGAGAGCAGAGAAATCTTACAAACAGTGTCGGCAATAGCAATAATTAAAAAAAAGTAATAGTAATAAAAAAATAATTCTGATATATAATTGTACGATATTCAAAGTAGAAGATCACAACAACAGCAACTACAACAACTACAACATCAAAAAAAAAAAAAAAATAGTCATGAGGAAAATTGGTAAAAGAAGGAAATTCGAAGAGGAAGAATACGAAGACAAAAGACGAAGAAGGATAGGAAGAAGAAGAAGAAGAAAAAGAAAAGAAAAAAATAAAAGAAGAATATACTTTTGAACGATTGAATGATTTCTCAGCCGGGACATCAATCAGTCTATGAAACAATTTTTCTATAATTATTTATTCTTCCTCAAAGAGGAGGAGGAGGAAGAGGATGAGGATAAAGAAGAGGAAAAGGAAGAGGAGGAGGAAGAGGAGGAGGAGGAGGAAGAGGAGGAGGAGGAGGAGGAGGAAAATGGAGAGGAGGAGGAGAAGGAGGAGGACAAAGATAATCGGTAAAGTCATTATTAACAAAGGTAAGAGAGAGAGAGAGAGAGAGAGAGAGAGAGAGAGAGAGAGAGAGAGAGAGAGAGAGAGAGAGAGAGAGAGAGAGAGAGAGAGAGAGAGAGAGAGAGAGAGAGAGAGAGAGAGAATGTATGAAGTGAATAGAAATAATAATATAAGCATTGCTATAATTTGTAACAATATTAGTAATGGTAGTAGCAATAGTAGTAGCAGCAATAGTATTAGAAGTAACAGCACCAGTAATGATAAAAATAATAATAATAATAATAATAATAATAATAATAATAATAATAATAATAATAATAATAATAATAGTAATAATAATGGGAGGGATGTCTGCGTTCTCGGTCCTTTCATCAAATGTTTCCCACGACAGAGGAAGATTAATAGGCCTCTCAGGGCCAAGGAGGTCAGGGCGTGCCAGAAGGAGATGGAGGAGGAAGAAGAAGAGGAGAGCGTGGCAGTGGTAATGAAAGAGGGAGACCAGGAATAACTAGAAAGAGGACGAGGACGATGAAAATAAGAAGTAGTAGTAGTAGTAGTATCAGTAGTAGTAATAGTAGTAGTAGGAAGTGGAGGAGGAGAAGGAGGAGGAGGAGGAGGAGGAGGAGGAGGAGGAGGAGGAATACGACTTGTGGAATGCGGAAGATAAGGCGAACGAGAATAGGAAGGATGAGGAGGAAGTGGATGAGGACAAAAAACACGAGAAGTAGGAAGAAAAAGGAAGAAGGAGGGTAGAAAGAAGGAAAATGACGTGGGAATGGCGAAGGATAAGCAAAGCGAGAATAGCAAGAACGAGGACAAGGAAGAGGAGGTAGAGGAAAAAAAGTTGGAAGAAGAAGAAGAGAAGGAAGAGGATTAGGAAAAGAAAATATGAGGAAGAAGAATAACATGAAGGAAAGATCAAGCGATATAGAAGGATGTATATATCAGATAGTAAGATGTGATAGAGGAGGAGGAGGAAGAGGAGGAGGAGGAGGAGGAGGAGGAGGAGGAGGAGGAGGAGGAGGAGGAGGAGGAAGAAGTGAGAAAAAACCGAATGAAAAGAGGAAATGATATGAAAAGTTATCTGAAGAGGAAATTACTAGGAACGAAAATATAATACGTGGAAAAAGAGGAGAAAGGGTTGGAGGAAGAGGTGGAGGAAATAGGAGAAAAAGAAATAGAATTGAAGAAAATGCGTGATTATTATTATTTTTTTTTAGGAAATAACGAATATGTGTGTGTGTGTGTGTGTGTGTGTGTGTGTGTGTGTGTGTGTGTGTGTGTGTGTGTGTGTGTGTGTTTGAGTGAGCGAGTGTGAGTGAGCTTGGATGAGTGCGTGCGTACATTTGTAACACCTACGCCTCACAGCCATGTGTGAACGGGTGAAGGAGTTTGAATGGGAGAATGAAAGTTACAGTGAATGCGGCGGGAAAGTTAGCGAGTGAGTAAGAGAGAGAGAGAGAGAGAGAGAGAGAGAGAGAGAGAGAGAGAGAGAGAGAGAGAGAGAGAGAGAGAGAGAGAGAGAGAGAGATGAATTAATATGAAATAGTAACTCTTGCATACCCACTCGTTATCTTAATTATAGCACCAATTACAACATCATTCCATAATAATTACATAGACGAGAAGCTTTTCCCATGATTCTTGTTAACAATTACTTTGAACGCGAGTATTCCGAAATTTAAATGTATTGTAAACTTTAGTGAATCCAGGAAAAAAAAAAATAAAACTCACTTTATTCTTATTCCTTCTCATGATCTTTTGTTTGAAATAACCAGTTTTTTATTTGTCCTTTTCTAGAAGTTGCTGAGACTATCTGTAGTAAGTAATCAATTTCCTTTTAGATTTGTCTTTTTTTTAGGCGTTGAGGAGACTGCCTAGTAATTTCATGTAGTAAATAATCAGTTCCTTTCTATATTTGTCCTGTTTTTTAATAAGTGTTGAGGTGACCTTCTACTAATTTTCTGTGATGAATAGTCAGTTTTATTCTATATTTGCCCTTTTTTTTTTAATGTTGAAGAGACCGGCCAATGGAAAATAAAAGACGGAAAAGCTCCCTGAATTTGCCGCTGCCAGAGGATCGAGGGAGAGTCTCAAAAAGTTGGGCAGTTCAATTCGAGAGTTGTCTTGATGCTCCCCTTTGTGAGACAGTTTGAGTCACAGGAACGGCGAAAACAGAAACAGGAACAGGAAAAGGAACGGATTTGCACTCCATGGACTCTCCTTTGTTCCATGATTGCTTTATAATTATAATATGTAAGTAAAGTAGATGATGTATTTATAGTCGTCTGTGGCATGGCAGCAGTGGGATTGCAATGACGCCACACCTCAAAAGCAACTATAAAATATTTGATCCTCTTAACGTTATGGTTGTCCCCTTTGCACAGACAAGAAAAAGGTGAATAGAAGGTTAATTTTTCTCGCTTTTAAGAGGAAAACAATAAGAGAGATTATGGTAAAAAGTCTTCAAAAGCTTCTAGGTGATGACAAGAAAAAAAATATTCTCAATCATTGACGATTTTGATATCAGTGGCAAAAAGAAATATATCATAACCGTTGATGGTGAGGAGTGGCATAGTCACCGGTGATCCATTTCTCAAATAACATTCATAATTTTTTTTCTTTACCATTCCATAAGTCAGTGATAATTTGATTGCCTTGACAGTGGAGTGCATTTTGATTTTTTTCTTTCATGGGATCTGTTTTCAAATGTCACTGAGATGTTTACACGCTTTCTCATTGGTATTTTTCCTTATGACGCAGAATAATTGTTATATGATCTCCAAAATTATGAAAAAAACTTTCAAACTTCCACTAGAACCAACGGAAAGTCGAAATAAAACTCCCAAGTATTTGAGAATATATACTGTGTGACGGGAAGCTGGTGGTGGTGAGCTGTGTGCCAGGTAGCAATGATAGCCAGTGTCTTGATACAGCGTTGTTACGTCATCCTTCACTATCTGCTACTTCGTGTCAATTAAAATCTATCAGAAACGCACTAGCTTATGTTTTAGACGATGATATCTTCGTCACAGGAGAGCAAGCACAGTAAAGATGAGAGATAGAGTTTTTTATTTATTGTTTGTAGAATTCGTTAATTTGCTGTAAATACTCAGTACATAAATACACATATGTCAATATTCACACGATGCATGATGAATAGCCTCACGATTCATAGATCTATATTTGCAGCTCCGAAACGATCATTAAGCTTTACTCTACGGAGGCTATTCGCTGTCCCTCCTCCCGCCATCCACGTCCTGACTTGTCCCCGCGGTGTGTGACCAGACCCTTGTGGCGCCAAGTATTAATTAGTCAACCAGCAAATCCCTAACTTGCCCCAATAATCATATCAGCATCACACGCGTGCACTTCCCCAGCAATTAGTGGTGCGCGGGGAGGCAGGTAGACAGGCAGGCCAGGGTTGGGGGATGCCTGAGCGGAGGATGGCCTGTTCCTTCCCCCCTCCACCCAGCTGCTGAACCCAGGCCCTGAAATTAGCTTCCAGGAATACAGAACATTGGAGCTCACTTACTGGAACATATGACGTGATAAGCTTTAATAAAATAATTGTAATAGCAGTGGTGGTGGTGGTTGTAGTGATAGTAGTAGTAGTAGTAGCAGTAGCAGTAGTAGCAGCAGCAGCAGCAGCAGCAGCAGCAGCAGCAGCAGCAGTGCAGTAGTAGTAGTAGCAGTAGTAGTAGTAGTAGTAGTAGTAGCAGTAGTAGTAGTAGTAGCAGCAGTAGTAGCAGCAGTAGTAGTAGTAGTAGTAGTAGTAGTAGTAGTAGTAGTAGTAGTAGTAGTAGTAGTAGTAGTAGTAGTAGTAGTAGTAGTAGTAGCAGTAATAGTAATAATACTACTTACTACTTTAGACCTGCAGTAAATATACTCAAGCATAATTTTTCTCACCTACAGTATTAACCAACCAGCAGGCCACGGTCACTGGTTGGCTGCGTGAGGTGAACTGCTTCGCGGGCAGTATAGGTGACCATCACGATGCTGTGAA
>NC_059292.1:13158689-13166189 GCF_017591435.1 Portunus trituberculatus | reverse complement strand
TATATATATATATATATATATATATATATATATATATATATATATATATATATATATATATATATGATGTGTGCATATATATGTGAATAACGGAGAATATTATGCATTAATTCTGTGGTGGCTGGGTGGTGGTGAATAGTGACGATATTAGCTTGAAAAAGGGGACGAGGGAAAAAGGCCTTTGTGTGTGGAAGGGAATAGAGGACGCGGTAATGTGGTGGCATGACCCTTCTATTCCATCTTTTCCTTCTTTCTCATCCCTCCTCTTCCAACTTTTCCATTTACCTTTTCTCTCTTCCATACCTTTCTCTCTCCTCCTAATAACTTTCTCCTAATTTCTTGTCCTTTTTTTTTCCCCATATATTCTACCTCTCCTATTTCTCCCTCTTTCTGTCCCATATTTCTTCTTCCTATTTTCTTGAATTTTATTATATCTCTCTTTTTTTCGCTCTTCCTATCTTCTCGTTCAGTCTTTCCTCCCATATTTTCTTTCTCTAACTTTGTAACTTATTTATTCATCCTTTCTGTTCATTCGTTTTGTTTTATTATCTCTATACCTTTCTTTTATTTTTCCACTTATTGCACTTACCTTCTCTCTTCTCCTTCTCTTCCTCCTCGTTTCTTCTACTTTTCCTGTTCCCTCCACTAAATCTCATCTCATTTCTCAAAACCTCAGAAAAATTATCCTCATACCTTCTTGGTTTTCCTTCTTCTCCCCCTCTTACTTACCCCTCTCCTCCTCTTTTTCCTCTTCCAAGTCTTCTTCTTCCTCCTCATCCTCCCTCTTCTCTCTCTAATCCTAATCCACCTCATCCCAAATGATAAGAGAACGGAGCCCAACTTATAGAGTGATAATGATGTTACTTATTCTTCCTCCATCTCCCTTTTTCCTTCCCTCTCCTACCTTCCCTCCCTCCCCTCTGATTTTTCACTCCTCTACATTCTTTCCCATTACCCTCTCCATCTATTTTTCTCCTTTATTTTTTTTACCTCCCTCCCTCTCTCTTCCTTTTCCTTCCTCTCATCTCTCCCCTTGGTTACTTGGTTGGGTTGGGAGGCGAGAGAAAAATGAGAAGAGAGAAGGGGAAGGGGAGAAAATATGGTGAACAGAGAAGGTGAGGGGAGAAGAAAATGGAGAAGGGGGAAGGATATGGAGGAAGGGAGAAAGAATAGGGATGAGGAATATATATAGGAGGATTCAGAAAGGGGAAGAAAAGAAAAAGGGAAGGAGAAATGTGTAGGCAAATTTGTTAGATGAACGAGAAAGAGAAAGGCAAAGAAGAGTAGGAAGGTAAAGTGAGGAAACTGAGAAGTGAGATAGGAGAAGATAAAAAGAAATATGAAGTTGAATTAAGGAAAAAAAAAAGAACAAGGGGAAACAAAAGAAGAAAGAGGAATATGAGACTAAATATAGGAGATGCAAAGGGAAAGGAAGGGATGAAAGAATAGTATGAAAGTGGAGAGAGGAAATAGAGAGGAGAGGAAGGGGTAAAGAGAAATATGAATACAGTTAAGTAAAGGAACACGAAAGAATAAAGAAGGAGAAAGAAGTATGTGCAAGTGAACTGAGGGAATGAAGAGAAAGGAATGAATAAATGAAGGAATAAAAAAAGAAGATTGCGTTAAGGTATACTAAGGAAGAAAGGGAGAAAGAAGGACATGAAAGTGGATGGAGGAAATTGAGAAGAGGAAGGGAGGGAAGGAGAGAGATGAACATGACACGGAACTCAGAATATGAATGAGATTAAGTTGAATGACAGCAAAGAAGAAAGGGAGAAAGAGGAATAAGAAACTGGATCTAAGAATATAACAAGGAAAAAGAATGAATAAAAAAAGATATTAGTCATCATTAGAGGCATATTTTGTGGGTTTATAGTGTATTTACGATTCTAGATGAAAGGATTCAGAACTAATCGTTAAGGAATATGGGGGATTAATGTAACTATAATGGAGAGGAAGGCAGGAAGTGAAATGGTATCTGCAGACGGGAAAGGGAAGACGAAAAAAAAAAAGTAAACAAAGAAATAATGGAAAAAAAAATAGAGTATCATAATGGATTGAGGAAGTGGAGGAGTGTCATTCTTATCTCATTGGAGTGGAGTTGTGGAATGACTAAGCGTATCTGTTAACCCTTTCATTGCTACTTGGCACATTTCCTTCTCAGCCTCTTCAGTACTGGGACGAATTTTTACCATGAGTTTTGGGTTATGACTAGATGATTTCATTTACATTAGGAAAGGTCTATTGAGGTCAGATGATTAATGGCCAGAGTTTTCACTATTTTATTCACCACATGCGTTTCTGAAGCTGTATAAAATCCCCAAATAGTAAGCAGAAAAAAAAGAAAACAATTCATGGTACTGAAGGGGTTAATTACTAAACACTCTAAAACTTTCCTTCTTGTTCTGTTGGCTCCTTCGGACTTTATACTGGCCAGAAATTGGAAGATGTATTTTTAATCTCCCTTTTATTCATCGATGCTTATAAACATTTCTTACATTGTTTTTTCCTTTTTGTGTTTAATGGTGTGATTGTTGTGTATTGCAATGAAAGGAAGGATTAGATGATGTTGGTTACTCACAATTCACGCCTCCTTCACGTCAGACTCTCGTGGTGACAGGATTGCGTTCATGTCTTGCTTCTGTTTGACGTTCGTTTCTTTAGTTATTCATTTATTTATTTATTCATTTTTTTTTACTTTGGTTAATTCGATGTTTTTTTTATTTCAGCTTTATATTTTGATTTTCCGTATGATTTTTTTTTTTTGGTTCACTTTATATCCATACATTTTTTGGTGTGTGTGTGTGTGTGTGTGTGTGTGTGTGTGTGTGTGTGTGTGTGTGTGTGTGTTGCTCTTAAGTGTGCTCTCTGTCAACTTAATGGCTCTTTGATTCTCATAATAGAGTTCAGTCATCACATTATGGAGACTGCAATTCTAGTGGGCCTTTGTTTTTTTTCTAATATAGTTTTTTGGTCCTTGGCAGTTCTCCCTCTTACATAAAAAACATTGCAATTTAAGTGAAAATATCAAAGGTTTTCTCTTTTCTCACGTGTGTTTCCTTCTATTGAAACTGTTATGATGGTAGAGGTGCGGTGGTTGTGGTGATAGCGGTGTGGTGGTGGTGGTGATGTGGCAGTTGAAACAGTAGTGGTGGTGATGGAAGTGGTGGCTCTAATAGCGGTGGTGTTGATGAAGGTGGTAGTGGTGTTGGTGGTGGTAGTGTTTATGTAATCGATGGCTGTGGAGGTCGTGATTATGATGGAGGTAAATGTGGTGGCGATTCTGGTGGTAGTGGTGGTGAGGGACGGTGGTGGTGATGGTAGTAGTGGTAGTGGTGGGGATCCTGGCAGTAGCAGACATGGTGATAATAGCAGTGGTAATGATGCAGATGGTGTTGACTGTGATAGTGGTAGGAATTATTGTAGTGATGAAGTTATTGTAGTGGTGATAATGGTGGTGGTAGTTTGTAGCTTCCTCTCTCTCTCTCTCTCTCTCTCTCTCTCTCTCTCTCTCTCTCTCTCTCTCTCTCTCTCTCTCTCTCTCTCTCTCTCTCTCTCTCTCTCTCTCTCTCTCTCTCTCTCTCTCTCTTGATTACCTCTTCCTCGTGTCCTTAAAAAAAAAACAATCTTACAATTTATTCCTCCAGTTTGTTTTCCCTTGACCTCATTTCCTTAATTGCGTTTTTATCCAATTTATTTCCCCAAGATCATACTCAAGTTGTATTTTTTCCCTATGTTCGTTAAAGTTGATTTTTTCTCTGAGCATAATAATTTCAATGCTCTTTTTTCTCTCTCTCTCTCTCTCTCTCTCTCTCTCTCTCTCTCTCTCTCTCTCTCTTCCTGGTAACTTCTATTTCTTCATAATTGCTTTTCGTTGTTGTTGTTGTTGTTGTTGTTGTTGTTGTTGTCGTCTCCTACTGTTGCTTCTACTATTTCATTCTTATCGTCCTCCTACTTCTCCTTTTTTTCGTGTTTTTCTTTTCTTTCCTTTTTTTCATCTTTTCTTCTTTTCCTGCTGTGGCCTGTTGTTTTTGTTTTGTTGTTGTTGTTGTTGTTGTTGTTGTTGTTGTTGTTGTTGTTGTTGTTGTTGTCGTCGTCCTTCATGTTCTCCTTCACCTTTTCCACTGACCACCATCTGCAGGAAGGAGTGGAGGGACGAAGCGAGTGGGAGGATGCAAAATTGCTAGATAGAAATGTAGAATGTGGATAAGGAGGAGGAGGAGGAGGAGGAGGAAGGAGGAGGAGGAGGAGGAGGAGGAGGAGGAATGGAAGAAAGGTTAAGTGGGAGGGACATAGTATTGGGTCAGATTTCTTCCCTGTTTTTCAAAGGTTAGGGTTTTCGTGTGTGTGTGTGTGTGTGTGTGTGTGTGTGTGTGTGTGTGTGTGTGTGTGTGTGTGTGTGTGTGTGTGTGTGTGTTTGTGTGGTGAGTGATCCGACGATAACTTGTGGTAACTCTGTAGTGGTTCGAATACTGTATTATGTTAATTTTGTTGTTCCCCCCCTCTCTCTCTCTCTCTCTCTCTCTCTCTCTCTCTCTCTCTCTCTCTCTCTCTCTCTCTCTCATTTCGTGTCATTGTTTTCATGTTCTTTCTCATTAATTTTTTCCTTGACTACAGTAATTTTTCCTCAAAACTTCTTAACTTTCCTCATTCTCTTTCTTTCCCTTTTCGTTGCCATTGTTTTCCTTTTATGGTTAACTTAATTATTTCCCTCCTTAACTTTACAGTCATTAAATCCTGCATCACTTCTTTCCTCCCTCTCTTTCCTTTTCTTTTACTTTCTCCCTTAATTGTCTTTCATTACTCTTACTCTTTATCCTCTCTCCTTTTAGCCTCCTTGCCCTGCCCTCGCCTCAGTAACGTTTCACCGACTCTCGCAATAAGGTCTCCAGAATGCCTCCCAAGACTCGCCTTACCACTCTGCTCTCGTCTCCAACTTAGTGAATCGCCCGACAGGTGTCGCGCCCAAACTTTACCCCTCGCAGGAAAAGAACAAGAGCGTGATGGAGTTTCTTTCCTTTCCTCACCCTGCAGTTCCTCACATGCGGTGATGACGGAATGACAAGGAGGGTGTTGATTCACTGGATGGATGGGGCGCAACAATGGTCTCGCTTGATAAGGTATTCGTGTCCTTTTAGTGAGTTTTTTGTAGGGTACGATAGTAAGGGAGGTGTGATTACATGGTGTTTTGGTTCTATAAGTAGCATCTTTGGTGTTTTTGTCGAGGTTAATGGAGATGAGTGCAAGGTGTGACGTTGTGGTTAATTTGGAAATGCTGTTAAGTGTTTGCCGTTAGGAGATTGTAGCAGTCTGGAAATTGTTACGTGGCAGTTAGGGGGAATTAATAGCGGGTTAGGAAATTGTTATGCGGCAGTTAGGAGATGGTTACGTGGCATTCATGAAATTTAGGAGGCATTACGTGTGTGTTAAGAGATTGTTGCGTGGGAATTAGAAGACTGGACGTGCCTCTTGCAAGTGTGTGGGTTGTGAACGAGTTGTCCCTTCACTCTTATAGAACAAGATCGGAATTTTATCTTAGAAAGAGTGATCAAATTGATTTGAAGTGCAGTCTATCAGAAAAAAAATGTAATGTAACGAAAAAATAACTCGTGTGTGTGTGTGTGTGTGTGTGTGTGTGTGTGTGTGTGTGTGTGTGTGTGTGTGTGTCCATAACTCAGTATACTATACATCCATTGCTTGTCTGACCCATCCATCTCTGCTCCCCTAAATCCACACGTATTTATAATTCGACAATTAATTTAATTAATTTGTATAATATTTATAATTTTCTCCCGAAAATATATTAACAAACAGCGGGCGGAAGGAAAGAAAATTATCACTGCAATTAATTCACACACACACACACACACACACACACACACACACACACACACACACACACACACACACACACACACACACACACACACACACACACACAATCATGCCCAGAAATGTTATTCCCAGAAAAGCCGCTGAAATTATACCTAATTGTGTGTGTGTGTGTGTGTGTGTGTGTGTGTGTGTGTGTGTGTGTGTGTGTGTGTGTGTGTGTGTGTGTGTATCGTGGGTGGAGGGGTAAGCATATATTTCCGTCTGCGAATATGTAAAATGAATCAATATCCAAAGCCTGAAAAACTAAAGTGAATCTGTTGTGTTGATGCAGGTGCGAGGCAATTCAGCATATTTGTGAAGGCTCACTGTTTGATAACGAGGCTTGATGGGCAGACAGTGACCTGGCAGAACAGAGCAGAGCAGAGCGGTAGGGACTTCCGGCGCGTCAGTGTTAAAGTCAGGGTGGCCTTCAGTGCGCGCCATACAGAGCATTACATCAACGAGCATTGTGATGACTACGATTACCGGGATGACATGCACGATCGTGACTGCTAATGCTGGGAATGATACATGGTGGAGGCTGTGCATGACGCCGGGAAAGAGGGTAATAGTAGTGTGTTATGAAACTGTTATACTGTAATGCCAAGGGAAAAGTAATCAAAGTGAAGATACTGCAGTTTTATTCTATCTTTATAGTTTGACAAGCATAGACCACTGGCTTAACGAAAGAAGGAAGTGAAAAAGCCATTTAATTGAATTTTTCCGAAAAGATTTAAGTAAAAAATAATTCAAGTTGGGCTGTTGGCTTTAATTCTTTATCTGCTAATGGTAATGTGACACCTGGTATTAATTGGAGTAGCCATAAACTCTTTTCACAAACAGAAATTAAGCTACAGCCACTAACTGTTTCCATTCCACTCGGTCACCACTTTGCAGTTTAGTGTCTCTCAACCTTTTATTCTGAGCTGCAGCAGACCGTATTGTTAAGCCCAAAGATCCATACAAGTCAGAGTTAAGTCTTGACTATTTAGGGTATTTCCAGGTATTTTCCAGGTATTTGTCCTTGCCACCGCCATCCGTGCCGTGCTTCGTGTTGTGGTCGAGGTAAGAGGCAGTGTGGAGGTAAAGAAGAGAGAAAAAAAAAAAACAAGGTGTGGACATAAGGTATATTATTTTTTGTTATTTCTGAAATTACTCTTATTCTATTATTTCAATCTTTACTTTCCATGTGCGGTTCATTAAAAGATATTTGCGCAGGTCGATGATAGACTTGAATTGCGTCTAAATTCCATTTCTTTTCGTATAACCTTCAGTTATTCAGTGTCTTCTGATGTCTGTCATGTCATTGCATTATTTCCTTCATTCATTAAGCATCAGTCAGTCGACTATCATAACATATCGCAGTTAATGACAATGTAATGTTTTTTTTTTCTCTCCTATCTGGATTCCTATCTTAAAGCAGGATTTGGATGCCGCCTCATATTGGAAAGAGCTTACGTTACGGGATTCTGAAAGCGTTACCGCGAGTGGACACCCTTCTTTACGTCAAACCGTGGTCACGATTGGAACCCATGCACCTGAACACGGCTTCCCTTGTGCCCTGTGTCACTGTACCATGGCGGCCGCTAATGTGATGCTATGTAATGCAATGTTATGTTATGTAAT
>NC_059292.1:13141189-13153689 GCF_017591435.1 Portunus trituberculatus | reverse complement strand
CAAGTGGGAACAAACTCCTTCTGATCATGATTTACCACGAATCCTTGACTACTCAATTCTTCACATCTAGCCTTTCCTGTTCAGTCTGGCACACTACAGCGGGCACAGCGCTCCCTAAGACTCACCCAGGGACGTCATATCACCTCAGCTGTCTGGTACCACTTTCTCCCATTAACTCACTTCCGCAGGCCTCAGAAGAGAGACCAGGGACGTGATACAACAAACCACCTCGCCAGTGGTGGCTTCTTCTGGTGTTATTCTTTTCAGCTATTAGTGAAATGTTGAGAAATTTATATGTTTAGCGTATTTCCTGTTTATACTATTGTAGCTTTATCATTGATGATTGTTGCTTTAAAAATCAAATGATTTTTATGGGAAAGATTCACTGTGAGGATTTTCTGAAAGGAGTACCTAATTTCATGCAACAAGTTATTAAAACCTAAAGAAAGTGTATGGAATTGTGGCCAAGGACAGCAATAACGTGTTTCAGTAAGGCGTTTCGTAATGTGCGTCAACAAAAACAGCGACATCATTTGGGATGCGGTACAATACGTTTTTCTCACCAGAGATACCAATATTACTAAACCCGAGTGGCTCCTTTGTATCGGTATTCCCTCTTGTGAATTTAGCTTCTTTTCAAATCGTCAACCTGCATGTCCTTCTCGAGTGCAATTTCTTTTATTGGTCCCAGTTATAACATCAGTAAATCTGAGAGGTTAACGCCGTGTCATCATCTTCAGCTGCAAATAATAAAACCATGAGTCAGAGAAAAAAGTTTCCGTGCCTCTCTTCAAAGTCTGCTCCTGTCGTTTTCTAAAATAGTGGCTTCCAAGAGAGAAAAGTATTCTTATATTATGTAGCCCTTGACCACTCTTTCATACACACACAAAAAAAGAGAAAGACAGAAGAGCGGCAAGACTTTCATTATAATAACAAAAAGCAATCGGATAAAAGACGACAGAAGACACTGCGAGGACTGGATTACGTGTGCGCTCCATGATAGAGAAAGAAAGAAAGGAAGAAAGAATACTAGATGATAAAACCCGAAGATGTATGCAGAGTGGAAAAGTATGACGATAAAAGAAATCTCCTCAAAGTCTGGGAGAGAAAGAAAATGACGAAAAGAAGGGTGCAGACAAGGGAAGGCTCGGAAAACGTATGGAGGAAGAGGAATCCGTAATAAAAGAGAAGATTACAGCGTCTATCATCGCGAGGACGCTGACCTGAACTTTGAGGCAGGTTATGGGAGCAGGGGGAGGAGCGGAAAGGCAGTCAGTGAGAGAGAGGGAGAGAGGGAGAGGACAAGGTCCGAGAGAAGTGAAGAAGGTTAGGTATAGACTGGATGGAAGGACAAAAATATAAAAAAGAAAAGAAAGGCCATAAAAGAGGAGAGTAAATTGGCAGAAGATAATAATGAAAAGGGGAAAAATAATGCTAGAGGGAAGAAGGGAAGGTAAGGAAGATTGAATAAAGAAAGTGAATAAGAAGGGAGACCACAAAGGAAGGGAATAAACTAGAGGATGACGAGACGGGCTTCTTAGCTCTAATGAAGAGGAATGAGGGAAAACTAAGTAGATTTGGGGAAAAGGAAGGCCGGGTACAGATGGAATGAGAGGAAATATAAAAGAAAGAAGACCATGTGAGGAAAGAGTAAATTGGAGAAAGAAGCGGAGAAGAGAGGCGTTTTGCCATTAAAAGCTAGTAAAATGAAAAGGTAAGAGTCAGACGATGGGGAGTAGAAGAGGAGGAACAAAGCTTTTAAGTAAACCTCCCAGTCTTGAGGGCTACTTGCTGCAGTCTTCATCGCCTGCCACGTACATTCTCTCCTTGTGAGAAATCAAAGGTTAAAGGCTCTAGTGATAGTTACTGGAGTTTTCAAGGTTGTTTTTATGATTCTACTGGCAGTTTAACATGGAATCTACATCATCAATGAAAAATATACCTTTGGGAACCTGGCTGGTAATCTACTTGGTCTTTGAATGTAGTCTGATGGAACCCAAAGCGTTTTCAGGCATTTTACATCCCATGCATCTCATCCTTAAACTTATGTTTGCCATTACAAAGGAAAAATAGTAATTGTATATGGATAGATAGACAAGCTGTCCATTATTAACAGTAAACTTTTTTGGGAGCACGAAAAAAAAAAAAACGGTTACAGATACAATTGTTAAAAAGAAATATAGAATTTCTCAAGAATGACAACTGCTCTCTCATCAGTGAACACTTTTGTGAAAAGAAAAAAGCGTCAGTGTAAGTCTTCAAGGGACAAGCAAGGACGCTGCCACTGAGCCAACGAGACTGAGAGACCGACGCTGCTCCTTACTTAGTTATCAGTAGCAACACTAACCTGGACCCTTAGGAATGGCCCGATACTAGTGTCTTTTGGTGGCTCTCTGTGTCTGTGTGTCTGTCTGTCTGTTTGTCTGTCCTCCTGTCTACCTGTTTATCTGTCTGTTTGTCTGTTGTCTCATCCGAAACACTGCCGGTTGTTCGTTCGCTTTAAATCCTCAAGTACATTGTTTTCTTGTCGCTTAGTCATTCATTCTCCATTTATGTGATCATCTGTTTTGTCCGTAACGTAAAGACCGTCAGAGGTTGTGACATTAAGACTCATCTGTAGAAAGTTGCAAGTCAAGTAACAGTTTTGGAGGCGAGTGCGTTAAAGGTTTAAAGTCTTCATTGTCTGTCGGTTATCATGCTTGAATGACTTTTCGCTATTCATGTTTCTACTCTGTCCCTTTTTACCGTGTGTGTGTGTGTGTGTGTGTGTGTGTGTGTGTGTGTGTGTGTGTGTGTGTCTGTGTGTGTGTGTGTGTGTGTGTGTTAAAAGAATTATTCTTGTAGTACATTTGACTGTCAGTGTTTTGTTGGCCACAGGACAGGTATTCCTTAATGTTTTCCATTGTCATATCTTTTGATGGAGAGAGAAACAAGTAGAGGAGGCAATCTGTCTCCTGAGGCTGGGGTGATGTTCTCCTTCCCTCATCTCCATGTCTTCCCGTCACATAGAGGAATTATTGGTTCGCTGGTGCTGGGGCTCGGCAGCGTGAAGGAACAGTTAGATTTTGTGGTAAATAGTGAGGTCCAGTAGGGGTGTGTTGTGTCTGTAGTCTCTCTCTCTTTATGCATTCGGCAACACTTTCTTGGCACTTCAGGTTTCTAGCATTCATTCCCGTGCTGTCCTGCACAGAGAGGCGCCTGGAATTGAGTATTGTTGTTTTTGATATTGTTGTTGTTGTAGTGGTGGTGGTGATGGTGGTGGTGGTTGCTATGGTAGCAACATTGCATCTTGATTCAGGAGAGGTGACAGCCGCCTCGCTGTGTGAGACCTGATTGGTTCAAGGCCTGTGAAAGACTGTCCTTTATTTCTGACATCAGTGTGGCGAATAGATTCTTTCAGCGCGCTGTCACCTGTTTGGCTGCCCATCACCAGCTGGAGTTGTCACGAAGAAGGAGTCCAGCTTCACTTCACTTGAGGGATACAGGAAGGAAAGATTCAAATGAATTATCATGAATTTTGCGTACAGTTATTGTCATATGTCATCAGTGATGTGACCTAGTTTGACTCCTGTAACGATATTATTTGGTTTTATTGTTGCAATGACTTAAACAGTGAATGATTAATGTTGGAAACAAGTCACTTAGCTAATATACGTGGCGTGCTCTGTCACCGGCACATTCTCAGCGTCTGCCAATCTGCTGCTGGTCGTCTATCCGGCGTCCAGGACTGAGCAGTGAGCAGGTGTCATTTGGGATTCCTCAACACCACAGTCATACTGAGACACCTTGGGGATTGCCTCCCTCCGCTTCTCATTGACGTGTTTTCAATAGAGGACATGGCAGCGGCTGTGGCCTGAATTGTACCTCCGTGGTGGGGTTTTGATCAACGTCACTCATAGTTGAGAGGGATGTTATGTCTGACTTCCTTCATGATCCTTATTCATCACTTCATATTCATGTATATTTTACCTGCAAGGAAGAGCGATTGAGGAACCTTCCCATCCCACATCAGCCCATTCAAGGCTCGCTGCCTCCAATAAAAGTAAAGTAAAAAGCAACTCTAGTCTGATTGGCCAATTTAGTTCAAGTGGTGTTTTACTCTTTTCTTGAAATAACTTTAAGTCTTAGGAATGATGATCAACAAAAATCAGAACAGAGTTTTTTTTATTACCAATGAGAGGGATGAAAGAACGAATATAATGGTTAATTTGCTGGAGTAAGATCAGAAATGTTTCTCATTGCATCACAATGTTTATCTTTTCTCATGTGTGCATTTGTTTACATCACTAAACCACTAACAGATATTTTCAAATTTTTATGTTGTTGAATTACCTGTAGACACACACACGCACACACACACACACACACACACACACACACACACACACACACACACACACACACACACACACACACACACACACACACACACACACACACACACACACACACACACACACACACACACACACACACACACACACACACACACACACACACACACACACACACACACACACACACACACACACACACACACACACACACTCTTTTCGTCCTGAGCAACCATTACGTTGATTGGGCATTTATCTTTCATTCTTTCCCTTATCTCTTGAAAATTTCCCTCCAGTCATTAGAGATTTCTTTCTCTGCTAATCAGGCCAGTCCGTGAATAATCCGTGGCAGTAAATCTATCCGTGGCGCTCGTCTCCTTTCTGGGTGAGAACATCCCAGTGTTGGCAATGACCTGCTCCTTGTGTTCGCATGGTGATAAATCTCTTGTCACCTGGTGGGGATGATTGCTTGTTACCTTACCATACTGTGACAGGTGAGGGAAGGGAAGGAGTCTAGGGATGATGTATGGCGAGGGGAGGCCGAGGACGAGGATGAGGAGGAAGTCGGGGAGGAAAAAGAACATGATGCTTGCTGATGTGAACTGCGGCGGAGGAAGGAGAGAGGAAAAGAGGAAGAGGGTTGAGGTAGGAGGGAATGAAAGGAAGAAGGAAGAAAAGAGATGTGATGATGATATATAGGAAGAGGAATAGTGATAGGTATTTTGACACGTCACCTTTTAATCTCCATCCTCCTTCTCCTCCTCCTCCTCCTCCTCCTAGTCCCTTCATTCATCTTCCTTTTCCTGTCCTCCTTTATCCCATTCGCCCCCATGGATTCCCTTCCCTTTGCTAGTCCTTCCTTCCCCATTCATTTCCTTTCCCCTTCCTTCACCATTCACTGCCAATCCTCCTCTCTTCATACCTCTGTCATTCTCTTCAGCCTCCCTTCCTCCGTTCCTTTCTCTCGGCCTCCTCTATCACCACCTCTTCCCCACCCTTCCGCTTGTTCTTCCTGCCTCCCTCTTCTCCCTCTCCTCCTTCTGTCCTCGCTGGAGTCTTGCATCGAAGGAAATTAGCATGAGTGATTTATGATCCCCAGTAATTGAGTCATTAATATTGAGGTTATCGCGCTGGTTGAAATTCGTTTGTTCCCGGTAGGCAGAAACACGACCTCGGCCCACTTCTCTTTTATCTCTCCGATATTTTCTCTTTCACGTATTCTTTTCAATTTTCTTTTCGGTCTCATTTTTTTTCCTTTGCCCACGTGCACGGATTGCTCCGGCCGCCTTTGAAAAGCTAATGGACTTGATGGAATCTCTCCTTTTCTTTAAAATTGGGGCCTTCGTGTTGATTCCATGGGGGAGTAAACAGCTTGAGACCTTAGCCTGTTTTTCCTGCCATCCCTCGAGTTTGCTTTCAATTAACTTGAAGCGAAGAGGGACATCCTCTCAAATACCGTCCTTTAACCTTCCTTTTCACTTTGTCTTTTTATTTATTTGTTTGCGTCTACAATTGTACTATATTGATGTACTTACTGCATCGCCCCGCAGGATCATCAAAGGAGTAGAAGTAGCAGCAAACTTTCAATTCCTTGCCAGGCCATTGATCCTTTGCCAGGCCATTTGATTACTCTTATTTACACAAACTGCTAGCATTAGAGAAAAAGATAATGCGTTAGAAGGCTCCTCCCCTCTCATACATCCCTTGAAAAATTGTGAAGTTATGAATAAATCAAGTGTAGTATACGGTTGGTTTATATTTTAGAGTTTAAAGGATGGTTGATGTGTTTGGCTTACAAGTTCATAGAATACAAAAGTTAGAATACAAAAGGACTGTAGTGAGAGGGAGATGTATGAGAACATGGCGGATAAAGTGAGTAAAAAAATAACTATATGCAGTGAAGGTACGAAGAACTAGAGTGAGCAGGGTTGGGTGAAGAAGTTGGGGTATGAAATGAATGAAAAAAAAAACAATTAAATGCAGTAAAGATAAGAAGTGGTTGGTAGTTATGTTATGTGTAGTGTAGGTACTGCAAGTGAAGGCAAAGCGTGACGAATGGCGCAGCACCTTTATCTATAACTTTTTTAAGGAATTAACAGCCAATCAGGTACAGTACATGCTGCATTCAGTCCAGTGACAGTGTACTCTCCTTTGTGGGACGGTCTGCATTGTTTACCCCCTGCTGCAGTGACCCCTGGAGCCTTAATCTCGTTGATCTCTTACAGCCAGGGCTTCCTGAGTTACGGTAGCAGTGTTCGTCGATTGCTTGGGGCTGTGTGCTCGTTTGTGTGTTCATGTGTGTGTGTGTGTGTGTGTGTGTGTGTGTGTGTGTGTGTGTGTGTGTGTGTGTGTGTGTGTGTGTGTGTGTGTGTGTGTGTGTGTGTGTGTGTGTGTGTGTGTGTGTGTGTGTGTGTGTGTGTGTGCGTGTGTGTGTGTGTTGGTCGGGTAAAGCTTGTTGTTGACTATTTTATATACGCAGCAGAAGGTAAATAAGACAGAGATGACTTGGAAGAGCTGAGGTTCTGAAAAACGCGCAACTGAAGCGAACAATGCCAGCTGGTTATATGACTTGTAGTAATTAAGGAGACGTTTTGAATAACTCACCTTTTCAAGAACAGTCATTCCATAAATTGGAAACAATTAAAGGCCAGCTCCACAGTCATCCCTTTCCGTTTGTTAGTTAGCCAACAGTCATTTCAGAAGTAATCGGATTCCACAATTTTTTTTTTCGATTAAAAATCTCTCTAAACTACATAATTTTAAGAATATGGACAGTTAAGAAAAAGATATGTAAGAGGTCGATATCGATGAATATTAGTAAGTATGTACTTTTTGTTTTAGCCTCCAAAATATTTGATATACAGTACACACATTGTACCGTGTCACTTTTAAGTAAGAAACGTAGATCAAATTTGAAAATTTTGAAATTGAATTTTTTCGTTATTTTCTTTTATATATGTCGGTAAACAGTGAAAAAAACGCTTAAGAATTTCCTTTTAAGGTTACCGACTTTCATCACATAAAAAATAGAAATAAAACATTGATATAGAAAGTTTAGATGAATCAATAAAGCATGGTTTTCATTATACAAATTTTATTTGAATATGGAATATTGTCTCTTTGATAATCAGCATTTTAGTAATGTTTTTGTTAGGAATGCAGTAAAGCACCTTTGTGTTTTGAAGCAATACAAGAACAAGAAAACCAATCAGTAAGTAAAGTTATGTTAGTTTAATTTCGATATTTGTCGTGGTTTGGCTGGAGCTCGTAGCAGTGGCGTTGTCTCATCACCCGTTTTCACTCCTTTAGCTGAAAAATTTCCTGCAACAGAGCGTAGCATTTGAACGTTCGACTGTTAAGTGATGTTCTAGATTTAAGTTAGTGATTTGTCAAGATGTCGATGATTACAATTAAACTCTTTCCCCTTCAGTGTGCGTTGTGTCAGGGGAAACACGCTTTTGCTCCTCCGTATTATTTGTATAGATAACTTTTGCCGTCAACTTTTTGTCTTTTTAATTTTTCTTTTTAGTGAGAAAGTTTTGTAATTACCGTGATGGCTGCGCGGCTAGTTGTGTCGTTTTTGTGGCCATACCTGCCGCTTAGTATTTATTAATTAGTTAATTTTTTTTTCACATACTGTGTTTTTCATTAATGTATTTATTTCGCTGCTCTTTATAATAATGGACGCATCTTCCTCCTCCAACTATCCTCACACGTAAAAAAGAATATACGTATATCTCACCATGGTTCTCCTCATTTTAGGGAGGCGGTGGCGTAGTGGATAAGATGGTGAGCGTGGAATCGGGCAAACGTTCACGCGTAGGTTCGAATCCCACCACGTACAGCCTCAAATACTTTGCCATTTGTCGAGTGGCTTAAATTTACCTACATATCACCATGATACCCAGGTTCTAGGTGGTTACACCCAAGATGAGCTTCGGGGGGGATATGGGCACTAATATGGGTACCACTATAAATAAAATTGCCTGCGCCACTAATGGGCGGAAGCTGAACAGCGCTTCCCATACACTCTTCAAGTGTGCCTACAGGCGCTATAGGCATTACCGTAAAAGAAAAAAGAAAAAAAATTCCGTGATAAATTTAATCTCTGCACACTCTTTTTTATGCTAATGCTTCCACTCAACATTAATCCTTGTCTATCCCAGATGGCGCCCACACCAACCCTCCTCTCCCCCCACCACTCCACTCTCCTTCCTCATCCTCCTCGGAGTAGTTACAGCACACTTATGTTCCAACCTTTGTCTCGCCTTTGTCCCACGACCGGGAGAAGCTTATTGTGTCCTCAGATGCCTCCAAGACTATAGTTCCTTCTCCAGCTCACCTAACCTTCCTTTCACAAGAGCGCCGTCTACTTTAAGGGAAACAGAGAGAACCATGACAAAAGGAAAGGAAAAGAAATTACATTGAGTATTCTTCGTTAATCCAAGGGCGTAATGAATGTTTCCTGAGAATATCCAAGATACCCCATGTTTATTTTTTTCAAGTAAGGTGAAGTCTGATAAGGTTTCATTCAGATGTTTTTATTTTCTTTTTTTTTATTGTGCTTGATCTTTTTCTTGTTTTTGTTCTTGTTCTTAGTCTTGTTCTTGTTCTTATTCTTTGTACCTTAGAAAAAATGGCAAAAGGAAAGTAACTCCAGCTTGTGTGACGTTGGAAGAAAGGAAAAAATTAAGAACATGAGAACTTAAGGATAAAAGAGACAGCAAGAAGCCATCAGGCCTACACGTGGCAGTTCCCGTATGAAATATAGCTACTTATCATTCCTATCCATAAATTTGCGTAATCTTCTCTTGAAGCTCCCTAATGACTAAGCACTAACAATCTGATCACTGAGTCCATTCCATTCATTTACGACTCTTTTTGAGAACCAATTTCTTCCTCCAAATCTTTCAAGCTTGAATAAATCTAAAAGTTTCATCCTTACTTGTTTAAAGGTGATGGAAAAACGCCTTGCTTCTGTTAATTCATGGCATACGATTGCTTTTTCTTTTCTTTTCCTTTCCTTACCCCGTCCTCGATCCATGCATAGACTATTTCTCTCTCTCTCTCTCTCTCTCTCTCTCTCTCTCCATATTTTTGTCTTAGTTTTGTATATTCCTTTTATTTAATACCTCATTCTCACTTCTCGTTTTTCTTTTCTCTTCTTTTAACTATTCTTCTCTATCCCTTAACTATTTTTTCCTTCTAACCTTTTCTTTTCTCGTATTCCTTAGATTTTCTTGTCCATTATACCTTTTCTGAGCTGTCATTGTCTTTCAAGCTCCAGCGAAGAGTGGTGAACTGTGTGTTGTGGTTTGTGTTTCCTTTGCACTAGTGTTGAACGTAATGAAGAATTGAGAAGTTAAAAGGAAAAAAAAAATGTAGGAAAGGAGATGTGTTGAGAACTCGGGAGTTACATAGAGTTAATGGATAGAATAAGAGTTTAGGAGATAATACAAGAGTTACTAGATAGTAGAAAAGGAAAGTTTGAAGGAAATTAATTAAGAATAGAAAAGAGTTTAAGGGTTGAAGGAAAAAAAGTTACTACATATAAAAAAGTAGAGGATTAAGGAAATTTAAGTGATAGGAGAAAAAAAAGATCAGACGTAAATAGTAGTTAGAGATATAGTAAAAGATAAGTTAACATAAAGAGAGAGATAAAGAAGAATAAAGAGAAAATAACATAATAAATATAAGAAAATACAGAAACAAGAAAAAAAAAAACCAGGAGTACAGGAAGGTAGGTAATGAGAGAGAGAGAGAGAGAGAGAGAGAGAGAGAGAGAGAGAGAGAGAGAGAGAGAGAGAGAGAGAGAGAGAGAGAGAGAAGAGAGAATTCTGAGCATGGAGCGAGGACGTAAGAAGAGGCAAGGAAAAAGAAAGAAAAAGAAGCAAAAGGGGTGTTTCATGAGGGAACGTGAGGAAGGTGTTCTATGCAGGTGTCAATTATCCATCACCTGAGATTCGAGGAAGAGGACAAAACACGAACACAGCCTCTCCTCCTCCTCCTCCTCCTCCTCCTCCTCCTCCTCCTCCTCCTCCTCCTCCTCCTCCTCCTCCTCCTACTCCTCCTCCTCCTCTTGCTCTTCCTCCTCTTCCTCTTCCTTCTCGTTATTCATAGACAGTGTAGCTGATGAGGAAATAATCTTGCGACAGTCATTACGTGGGCTTCTGCTTGTTCTTTCTTTGTGTTCCTCCGTGTTCTTTCATATTTCTCTTCTCTTCTCTTAATTCTCATCCTTCAGTTATTATTTTGGCTCTTTCCTGAAACCATTATCTCTCTCTCTCTCTCTCTCTCTCTCTCTCTCTCTCTCTCTCTCTCTCTCTCTCTCTCTCTCTCTCTCTCTCTCTCTCTCTCTCTCTCTCTCTCTCTCTCTCTCTCTCTCTCGCAAAAATAGATTATGCATTATGTAGGAAGAGAAAGAAAAGCGAAAGGGAAGTGTGTGTGTGTGTGTGTGTGTGTGTGTGTGTGTGTGTGTGTGTGTGTGTAATTCACCTCGGTTGCCTACTGGTCACCCAGCTAGCTCATAAATCAATCTTCGGGTAGGACTGAGACCACAACACACTCCACACACCGGGAAAGCGAGGCCACAACCCCTCGAGTTACATCTCGTACCTATTTACTGCTAGGTGAACATGGGCCACACATTTAAGAGCCGCGCCCATTTGCCTCGCCGCTTACCGGGACTTGAACCCGGGCCTCTCAATTGTGAGTCAAGCGTGCTAACCACTACACTACGCGTATGTGTGTGTGTGTGTGTGTGTGTGTGTGTGTGTGTGTGTGTGTGTGTGTGTGTGGGTGGATGGAAAGGTCTTTAAATTAGCGCTAAAAATATATTTAGTTCTCTGATTATATTTCCTCGACTTTAAAAATAGGGGAGAGGAGAGACCAAATATTTTTCTTATCTTAACACAATCGCTTGGGTCTAACTCAACTGTCTCTAAATGGGGAATAAAAAGGAAACTATAATACATATAAAACTAATATTCTTTCTAAGAAATAAGATTATAAAAAGTATTGATGAGAGAGAGAGAGAGAGAGAGAGAGAGAGAGAGAGAGAGAGAGAGAGAGAGAGAGAGAGAGGAAGTGTTTATCAAATTAATTAATAGAGTGAAGTGTTAATTAACGTGTGTTGCTGGTTAAAGGCTGCAATTAGGATGGCAAAGCAGGCGCGCGCGTAAGAGAGAGAGAGAGAGAGAGAGAGAGAGAGAGAGAGAGAGAGAGAGAGAGAGAGAGAGTTTCTGTACAGGTAATATTTGTGTAAAATGACCTATATACTGTACATTTAACTCTTGGAAAACTGATAATTCTCGTGGCTGTTTTACTGAGCAGAAACTTAATTTACAGGCATATAAGGTTTAGATAAGTCACTTAATGAATAGATTAATAGATAAAATGCTCTAAGTATTTGACCATATTCCTTGCTTTCAGTCTTATTTTTTCCTTTTCAATCATATCTTCTCTGCTGTCAACCTTATCTTCTCTGCTATTGTTCCTATCTTATCTACTGTCAGTCTTATCTTCTCTGCTGCCACTCCTATCTTATCTACTGCCAGTCTTATCTTGCTGTCAGTTCTGTCTTATCTACTGTCAGTCTTATCTTCTCTGCTGCCACTCCTATCTTATCTACTGCTAGACTTATCTTGCTGTCAGTTCTGTCTTATCTACTGTCAGTCTTATCTTCCTTGCTGTCTGTCCTATTTTCTTTGCTGTCAGTCTCATCCTTGTTGTCAATCTTATCTTGTATAATCGTGATCTTAATCTACACAAAACCATTTCACTAAGAATCAGAAGAAGCTGTGGCAGTCAAAGGTTCAGGATTTATTTCATGTTTTCCTTTTATGTCAGAGGGGAAAGCTGGCCAAGAGAAACATGAAATAAAAAAGAGACCCACTTAGTTGCCAGTTCCCTTGCAGGTCTGAGAGAATCGGCAAAAAGGGATAAATGTCGTGAAACCTTCCTCTTAATTGAAGTCAAATCATAGGAAGTTGGAAATACAGAAGCAAGAAGGGAGTTCCAGAATATTTGCTTCACATATTTTTTACAGTATGTGGGATTTTTTCACGGGAATTTTAAAGGCTAAAGGAAATACTTTTTGGGTACCTCTTATCTAAGCCCAAACGTTACCTCCGAGTAAGGATGCCCTTCCTACACTCGGAGCTTAAA
>NC_059292.1:13108689-13136189 GCF_017591435.1 Portunus trituberculatus | reverse complement strand
GGGAAAGAGGATGGGAAACACTGAAATGATTGATTGATAGTGTTGAGGGCATGAAACAGTGGTGATGATGGTACAGGGAATGAAATGAACGTTGATGGTAATGGAAATGGACAGATAGTGTAAGGTGGTTGTGGTTGTTGGCTAAAGACTCACACGCTCACACTCTAGTGGATACAAGCTCCTTCTCTCACTCCTCCTTCTTGTCTAATGGCGTGAGCTGGTGGAAGGGGATGCTGCTCAATTCTTGTCTCTCACACACACACACACACACACACACACACACACACACACACACACACACACACACACACACACACACACACAGAGAGAGAGAGAGAGAGAGAGAGAGAGAGAGAGAGAGAGAGAGAGAGAGAGAGAGAATTCATCAGATTCCAAGATCCAAATATGGTGGCCTGTCCTCACCGTGGGCTGGTAATTTTTCTCCCTGCCTTTCGTGTTCAACGCAGCAGACTGGTGGTCGTGATTGAAAGATTTGTTAACACGGATTTCTTGTTACCGTTGAATACTAAAATCTACTCAAGTAATTCCATTTCTTTCCATCTCTGCCATGAAAGAAATTGTTTCAACGCTATTTCCTCTCACGGTTCCTTGATTGCTTCGTGTATATTGGGTTGTTTATTTTTCCATTACTCCGGTCACTGTCTGCCGCCACCGCCACAAGTCCTTGAACAAACGGTATCAAAAGCAAACACAAGCAAGGACAAACGCAGTAGACATAGTCAAACAGTCAGCAGAAGTTTGTGTCACACAGCCTCGTTGGTGGAGATGTTGTCAAGTTTGTTTTTGTAACAAGTTAAGTTACGCTGTGCCACGAAAGGCGGACCTTATTCCATTATCTAATGAAGCTGTTGGAACAAAAGAATTTAGTATCTCTCTACATTCGTAGGTTTCCTTCAGTATTTTACTCCTCGTTTGTAATAAGTAAACACTATAAAACGAAGTGTTTGGAGACATTATTGGCATTCTTTAAATTTTTTCTAAGTGTTCTACAAGTTAGGAAGAAGGGATCATCTTCTTAACTCTTCGCTGCGCAACTTCTAATTCTGCCAAATCTTGCACGGTAAGGCTACCAAAGCTGCACCAGTAACTCCCGAGTGTTTTCTGATAAGTCCGATATCGAAGCAAAATTATTATATCTTCACTTTTGATGGAAAGATACGTTCATAAAGCCGAACATTCTATTAGCTGCGCGGCGGCGTTTTTACATTGCTGGGGGATTTAAGATCTGCCTGGAAATTTCACGCCACACATTTCATAGTTATATTTTGGGCTTTCTTTTATCCACTTGAAGAATATGACTTTTCTTGACGTAAAAACTCTTTTCCCATCCATCAGACCAGTGGGAGATTTTGTGCAAGTCTTCCCGGGACTTCCTGCCACGCCGAGATTACCGAGCTTCCTATTTTCGTGCAGTCTGCGAAATTTGCAGTAAAGTTAAGCTCAGCATGTGTATGAAATATGTATATTATGAATAGCACTGGTCCGAGATCAGAACTTGTAGGATACCACCAGAGAAAGAGAGAGAGAGCGAGAGAGAGAGAGAGAGAGAGAGAGAGAGAGAGAGAGAGAGAGAGAGAGAGAGAGAGAGAGAGAGAGAGAGAGAGAGAGAGAGAGAGAGAGAGAGAGATAATAGTTAGAGTAAATTTATTGATCAATATAAGAGCAAAACACACATCACCAGCCACATTTTTAAGTGTGTGTATGTTATTGTGTGTCTGTGTGTAGCTAAACTTGAAGTGATGACATTGCCTCATGGCACGTAGTAGGTGCTCCAGTGTGTTTGTCATTCACAACCCCTCTGCTGGGTGCAATAGATATTGGGTGATAAAATATCTATCGACAGAGGTTATTGCAGCATCCCAATGAATGAATCAGCACACTCTCCAGTGATGAGGTTCCACTGTAGATTTGTAGAAAGCATTTCACACCGTGTAGATCAGGGGTTCTCAACCTTTTTATCGTTAAGAACCCCCTGAGTTATAAGACCATCTACCAGTACCCCCAGTATTGTCACATGGAACATGGAACTCAATATGCAATGGCACTGCAAAGGATTTTATTAGATCAGCTATCTAAGTACCCCTGGAAATCTTCTTATGAACCCCCTGTGGTTTCGCGCTGTCAGGATGGCCACTGTCCATGAGCTAACATCATTAGGTCTCTATGACGCTGAAGACGTCTATGCAGAACGGTTTGGTTGGCAATAGACAATCTCATTATCAGACTTTGATTTCTAAGTTATGAAAATAATCTCATTTACGGGGCTTCATAGGTTCATGGTGTCTTGTAGTCTACTTACTAACCTAGAAGGAAAGAAAATATCATACTAACTTGGAGCTATCAATTGAGGAAGAAGTAATCTTTGTCCCAGGAATAGAGCAAGATGGTATATAAAAAAACACAATGCATAGTTATAACCTAACTCTACTATTATAGCGTTTTTTTGTCGTAGATACATGTTTAGAAATACTTTACCTATCTTGATATCTCCTTACGTGACAAAAGAATATCCAAAAATATACGATATGCAGTTGACCATCTTTTCTGTGAAATATTACGATATCTGTTGAATCTGGCAACTTCAACGGGAGTTTGGGTCCTCTCCTAGTGTTTCCTTATGATTGAAACATTGATATTTATACGTCATTGTGATCAGGGAAATAAAGAAAACTAAGTTTGCTTTTTTCTAAGAGCATGAAATAGAAAAATTTATGTTTACAAGTGGCAGTTTATGTATAAGACACGCAAACCTGTGTGCACTCATCCACTCTATCCAGAAGCTTAACTAATTTTCAAAAGTTCCCCAATAGCTACACAACTACCATTGGTCTACTGTTTCTATCCAGTTACCTACAAACACGTACACATTCACGGCAGCAACATGCAAAGTACACTAAATACTCCGGAGCAAAGCTGCCTCACCTTGTTTCATTAATCAGCTAACTCTTGCACACTTTCACACCAAAGCTATTTTTCATTTACCATCGACGATTTTATATTCGAATCAAAATTAAAACGACGATTGAGAACTTTCGGCCTAAAGATGTTTGAGGGCCGTGACGGCCTTGGGCGCCGCACGGGGGAAGGAGGTGGCCGTCGGGTCCGGCCTGGGGCCCAAGGCAGGGAACTGGCTGCAGGTCCTGCTTTTCCTTGGTGGCCTCAAGCTTCACTACTAGTCGTCCACTTGCAGCGCATCACACTAGGCAAGGGTCGCCATAAGCAAGAGATCAATGTCTACCACTCACCGGATGGTGCCGTGAGGGGCCCTAAAGGGGTGATAAGGGCTCCTTGCATAGAATATGATGGTGAGTGGTGTGTACGGGACCTCTGCTTATAATGACACCGGGCTGAACAACTCGCCATGAACGAGGGCACGCTATGTGCCATGAGCCAGGCACTGACAGTACCAGGGGTCCTTTACGTTAGGTTAGGTTAGGTTAGGTTAGGTTAGGTTAGGTTAGGTTAGGTTAGGTAAAAGGACTCACTTCATGACAGCGTTTGGGGAGTGGTGTGTGGCGGGTCATTGCTCATGGCGACCTGTGTGAGGCATTGCAAGGTTGCATCGTCACTGCTCTCATAACCACGGGACTGGGGTTGACCCTTTCTGGGTAAAAGTTTCGTCCCAGTACCTGTGTAGGTAATAATACTTTGGATCGTTTCGCCATCGCCATCGCCGCACCGTTAGCCTCGATAAACGGATCGTTATCCTCAACAAACACATCTGTACCGTGGACACTGGAATCGCAACCTGTCGTGGAATCCCATTGTTAGCGTGGACTCATTTTCCTTCGCGGCTTCAAGCTCACTGATTGTTGTCAACTTGCAGCGCCTCATACTAGGCAAGGCGTCGCCTTAAGCAGGGTGCCGTGTCTACCGTCCATCAGATGATGCCGTGAGGGGCCTTTAAGGGGTGATAAGGGCTCCTTGCATAGAGTCTGGTGGTGAGTGGTGTGTACAGGACCTCTGCTTATAATGACATCGGGCTGAACAACTCGCCATGAACGAGGGCACGCTGTGCGCCATGAGCCAGGCACTGACCGTACCAGTGGTCCTTTACGGGGTGAAAAGGACTCACTGACAGTGTTTGGGGAGTGGAGTGTGGCGGGTTATGCTCATGGCTACCCGTGTGAGGCGCAGTAAGGTGGCAGCGTCACTCTCCTCGCACTCACGGGTCTGGGGTGAACTCTTACGGGGTGAAAGGGTTCGCCCCAGTACCTGTGTAGGCAAGTGAACTTCAATTGCGTCGCAGTGAGGTGGCAGCGCCACTCTCCTCGCACCTAAGGGTGTGGGTGGATCCTTACGGGGTGAAAGGGTTCATCCCAGTACCTGTGTAGGCAAGTGGACTTCAATTGCAGCGCAGGAAGGTGGCAGCGTCACTTTACTCGCACTCAAGGGTGTTGGGTGGATCCTTACGGGGTGAAAGGGTTCGTCCCAGTACCTGTGTAGGCAAGTGGACTTCAATATTGTGTCTTGAAATCGCATCGTGAGGACTGGAACCGCATCGACATCGTGGAAACCCGCATCGTTCCCGTGGAAACTGGAATTGCATCTTGATCGTGGAAACTCGCATTATTATCTTGGAAACTGGAAGGGCATCTTTATCATGGAAAGGCATCGTCATTTTGGAAACTTGCATCGCTATCGAGGAAACTGGAATGCCATTGTTATCTTGGAAACTCGGAGCGCTATCGAGGAATCTGGAATCAAATCTTATCGTACACACTGTTATCGTGGAAGCTCTCGTGATCGTCGTTCGTTTCGTTATCTCTGAATTACTTAATTAGTCTTGGTATTATTATTATTAGCTTCCATAATAATAGAGATGTTGGTCATTTTTATCTTATCTTTTTTACTGTATTTTTTTTCAGGGTACAGTTTAGTGTTCTTCAACCTTTTCTAAATTCGTGCACCTTTTCGAGAAGCAAGGAGGACTATAAAAGAAATGCATCAATATTCGTAATTTTCCCTACTTTAAGACTGAAAATCGATAGATAACATTATTGAATATCTACCTGAAGCTACAGTTTTTTAGTCCTAAACAGTCGCTATATAGAGCGAAATGTACTAAAACAAAATGCCACATCTCAAACACATTAGGCCCGTGTTCCGTCGGAGTGTAATATATTACTATTGTGAATAAATCGCAATACTTTGATTAATATCAATAGGAGAGGACCCAAACTGTCACAATTTCAGTGTTCGCAGGAGAGAGTCAGTATCGTCTCGCGGTACAGAGTAATCGTCTCTAAACACTGTATTATGATGTATCTATTGATTTGCCAGGGTTTTACTCCTACCAGTATTTTTCTGTTCTTATTCTACCATGGTATTTCTTTATAGTTACTTGAGTTTATACGACTGACATCATAATATAGAGCAAAACATAATTGTCTGGTGTACCAAGATCTTTCATTTCTAGAGACTTGAAGACAGCACGGAACCTTAACACACATTTCACCTCGCTTCTGCACAGGTTAATTCTTCTTCTTCTCAACCTTTTAATGTGATGTACCCTCGAAGTCTTTCAGTATTGATCACGTACCCTTACCCACAATGCAGCGTCAGGAAGGGTAACAATAAATGCATGGTTTATTGACTTAGTTTATTAAGTTTAAATTGTGTTATATATGTGGAGCAGACACAATTTTTAATTAATATTAGTATGTTTCTATGAGGTAGTGTCGATAGGAACTGGTACCTCACAGGGAGACACTATATGTGACTAACATGCAATGCATTTACCAAAAAGAAACTATATCAGACAATTTTCGATCATTATGGCAGTGAACTAGTGTTGCTTGCAGCTAGTTGCAACTTGTAACTAGTAACAGTGATAAATAAGTCACTGTGTGTGTGAATAACATATAAGATAAGAAATCGGAGCAAATATTATAGGTTTGCAAGGTTGTGTGGCAACTGTAATCCAAGAGAGCTTCCTCTCAAGTGATATAACTCCAAGAGTTTCCTTGTTAACGTTGTTAACGTGTCCTGGTTCTAGTGAAGGACACATTGTATACTACAAACGAATTTGCTGCTATTTAAAACTGAAGCATTTTGAGAAACCCGCCACGTACCCCAAAAATTCCTCTCACGTACCCCTGGGGGTACGCGTACCCCAGGTTGAGAACCCCTGGTGTAGATACTTTGTGTAGTGAGAAAATCTGCACGAGTGGCTTCTATTACTCAGTCATGACTTGCCTTCTAAGGTAATTGTAGTTTTCTGAGTAATGACAATCAACCAATCATCAAGCAATCAGGCAGTCAGGCTTTCAGTCAGTCTGGTTATTCCTCGACTAGTCAACAGTTGAGTTTCTGGGGCAAATATTCAATCAGTAACTATATTCATTTAATCAATTCATTCCGCTTCGTAGTTTTCTGTTTGCCTTCAATCAGTCAGTATCAAACGAGAGAAAAAAAACAATGAAAATATTACAGTTTGTGATAATACGAAATATAATTAAGTTTGGCTGGGTAGATGAGGTTCATTTGTGAGGCAGCCTCTCCTCGCTGTGTGGTGGGGGGGGGGCACCACTCTCTCCGTGTGACACTTAGGCACAAGAACGACACTTATATGGTAGGGACGACGCTTTGATGTCAGTGTGTGCAGGAACAAAATGCAGAGAGAGAGAGAGAGAGAGAGAGAGAGAGAGAGAGAGAGAGAGAGAGAGAGAGAGAGAGAGAGAGAGAGAGAGAGAGAGAGAGAGAGAGAGAGAGAGAGAGAGTTGGCAATAGAAATCCACACGAAAATATTCAAATAGATGATTTATGAAAGAGTTTAAACAAAGGAGGAGGAGGAGGAGGAGGAGGAGGAGGAGGAGGAGGAGGAGGAGGAGGAGGAGGAGGAGGAGGAGGAGGAGAAGAAGAAGAAGAAGAAGAAGAAGAGGAAGAGGAGGAAGAGGAGGAGGAACATAACAACATGGGAATAACAAGCGGCATTAAGACTTTTGGCTGATAAGAAGATTACCTGCTTGGGGGGAGACTCACTGCTTTCCTTTACTGCTTCACTGCGAGCGTGGGGGCGGCGGCGACTGAAGGGACGAGCGCAGCATCAACAAAGAGAGGCTTTTCAGGACATAAGGGATGGAATAACACTGGTATTCTACTGAGGTGTAATGGAATTGTGCATAAGAGAAAAAAAATAAAAATAATCTTACCTCGAAGGAAAAGCTTAAAGGTGGGAGAATGTGTCTGTCTGTCTGTTTGTCTGTCGAAATAGTTGAAATATTTGATCATGTATGTCGTTTCAAGGAGACATGCACTAATGTTTCGTGGGTAGGTAAACAAGCTGCCCATTATTATTGTTAAGTTTTCTGGGTATCTTCAACATAAACATCAGTCACTGAAATACGAATACCAGTGTAAAAATTAAGGTTCTCTCTCTCTCTCTCTCTCTCTCTCTCTCTCTCTCTCTCTCTCTCTCTCTCTCTCTCTCTCTCTCTCTCTCTCTCTCTCCACACTGTCTGCCTCCTTGTTTGCTTGGTTCGCTCCAGAAACCTGCTCTGCCTCGTCCAATCATAATTATTGTGGTGCAGAATGGAAAGATAATTTATTCTCTCGCCAAATTTCATTAAACTAGTGGCTGTTTTCCTCGTTTTCTTTTTGTTTTTCCTGTCTTCTGTTCCTTATTTTTGGATTTCTTTATTCTATGCTTTATTTTGTATTTATTTCGTTTGTATTTTTTCTAATCAACAGACAGATAGACAGACAGACAGACAGACATACATACATATGTACATACATACATACATACAGACAGACAGACAGACACACACACACACACACACACACACACACACACACACACACACACACACACACACACACACACACACACACACACACACACACAGAGATAGACAGACAGACAGACAGAGAGACAGAGAGACAGACAGACAGACAGACAGACAGACAGACAGACAGACAGACAGACACACACACACACACACACACACACACACACACACACACACACACACACACACACACACACACACACACACACACACAACACGCCCGGTATCTCAGTGGTTAGAGCGCTGGCTTCACAAGCCAGAGGAGCGGGGTTCGATTCCTTGGGTGTGTCTCCTTTCACGTGTAGCCCCTGTTCACCTAGCAGTGAGTCGGTACGGGATGTAAATCGAGGAGTTGTGACTTTGTTGTCCCGGTGTGTGGTGTGTGCCTGGTCTCAGGCCTATCCGAAGATCGGAAATAATGAGCTCTGAGCTCGTTCCGTAGGGTAACGTCTGGCTGTCTCGTCAGAGACTGCAGCAGATCAAACTGTGAAACACACACACACACACACACACACACACACACACACACACACACGGATAAGGAAAGAAAGAAGCCAACCAGATGTTTGCTTCTGATATACTCATTAATTTTTTCTTTCACTTTATTCTTGCTCATTAAGATAACAACAGAAGCAACTTATTTTATCTTCCTACCTGTGTCTCTCATTCCCCTTCTCTCCTCTCTTCTCTCCTTTCATCTCTTTCTTCTTGTGTCTCCCATTCCCTTTCTTTCCTCTCCTTTCCTTTCCTTTCATCTCTTCCTCCTTGTATCTCTTAATCCCTTTCTTTCCTCTCTTCTCCTCTCCTTTCATCCCTTCCTCCTTGTGTCTCCCGGTCCTAGTTCTTTCCTCTCTCCTTTTCTCTCAGGTTTTTTTCTATATGCTATCCTGTCTCCTTGCATGTAATCCTGCCTCTGTCGCTCATAGTTAAGAGTAGAATAGTTACCCAAACAGCCTATCAAGGGCCTCAGGATCTATTACTGCTTGGGCTTTCTTAGTGTGCTTTTGTATTTCTCTCTCGTTTTTATTTCCTGTCTTGTCCTTTCCTTTCCTCTTCTCTTCTTTCCTCTCCTCTTCTCTTCTTTCCTCTCCTCTCCTCTCCTCTCCTCTCTTCTCTTTCCCTCTGTCCTCTCTTTTCCTTTTCTCTCCTCTCCTCTCCTCTCCTCTCTTTTCCTCTGTCCTCTCCTGTCCTCTTCTCTCCTTCTCTCCTCTCCTCTCCTCTCCTCTCCTCTCCTCTCCTCTCTTCTCCTCTCCTCTCCTCTCCTCTCCTCTCTTTTCTTCTAACCTCTCCTGTCCTCTTCTCTCCTCTTTTCTCTTCTCTTCTCTCCTTCTCTTCTCTCCTCTTGTCGCCTCTCCTCTTCTATCTTATTTTTGTCTTTCCTTTTACTTCTCCCTTCCCTCTTATCCTCTTCTCTTCGATCTTCTTTTCTTCTCGTTTTCTTTTTCTTTTCTATCTTCTCTCCTCTGCTCTCCATCTATCTTCCTTATTTTTCTGTATTCTCTCTTTCTTCTTTCCTCTCTTCTCCTTTTCTCTTTATATCTTTTCTCATCTTCTTACACCTTTATTTCCTTTTCTCTTTCAGGTACTCTTGTGTTTTGCATTCTCCACATTTTCTTCTTCGATTCTCCTTCTTCTTTCTCTCATTGCCTCTTCCATATCTCTCACCTTGTTTTCTTTTTCTCCTCCTCTCTCTTCTTTGTTTCTCTTCCTCCTCCTCCTCCTCCTCCTCCTCCTCCTCCTCCTCCTCCTATCAGTTTCCTCATCTTTCATTCTCCCTCCCTCCCTCCCTCCCTCCTTTATATTTATCACTTCATCTCTTCTCTTTTTTCATTTTATCTATTTATATTTTTTCGTATTAGCCACTCTGTCTAGTCCCCCTTTACCTATTTCTCATCCCCTCCTCCCTCTCTCTCTCTCTCTCTCTCTCTCTCTCACTAGTTTTTTTTCCCCTTTTGTACATTTTTTCCATCCTTTCATTGATTTTTTTCTTTTTCTTCGTTTTCTTGTCCTTCTGTTCGTATCCTTTTTCTTCTTGTTGATCATTTTTCTTTGTTTTCACAGTTTCATCATCCTTTTTTGTCTTGCCTTTCCCCTTTTCCTTTTTTTTTTCCTTCGATTATCTTCTTTCCCAACCTCCCAGCCTCCCAACCTCCCTTCTTCTCTTTCCATTCTTTTTTGTTTCCTGTTTCCCTTTCCTTTTCTCTTTGCCCTTTTCCTTTTTTTTTTCTTTTCTTCTTTATTTATACTCACCATGTCCCTCGTCTATACTTTCCTCTCGTTCTCCACCGACCTTTTTTCCTCCCCCTTCCCATCTGGCTCCTCTTTCCTCTCCTCTCCTTCCTTCCCTTCCGCTCCCTCCCTCCCTCCTCCTCCTCCTCCTCCTCCTTCTTCTCCCCTCCGCCATACACTTCGCAGCCCAAAACTTGGTGAAAAAGAGTAAGAAAAACGCCTCGACTAACAAGTTTGGTGAAAGAACAACAGAATGGAGTTTTCACGCCAGGGAGAGGGAAGGAATAAGTAATATCCTGTTTTGCATTGTAGGAGTTTGGCACGGCGTGAGGTCCTTCCATCAGGGCACCGCGTTTCCTTTAGAAGAGTAAGAAAAGAAAAAAAATCACATATAGGGAATTTTTTTTTTTTTTTTATATATTTTTGTGTTTGTGTGTGTGTTTGGAACTAATAGAAATAGGTAAACGTGTTCATTGATGTGTTTATGTAGTGTTTTTTTTCTTTTTTTTTCTTTTTTTTTTACTGGCGTTTGAAGAGAAATGAAAAACCCACTTCATCTTCATTTATTTTTCTCTTTCGTGTGTTTTTAAAATGAATAGTTGTAAATATATGGCAGCATTAATTACCTTTATTTTTTCATTTACTTTTTTTTGCTGATTTGTTTGCTGTATTTTTTTTTTTTTTTTGTAACTTTGGTTTTCTCTCGTTCTGTGACTAAATTTCTACATTTTAATTATTTTTATTTATTTTTACTAATTCACTCGATATCTAATTTTGATTGCATTACTATTTTTCTCCTTGGTGTTCATCAGATTTTTTTTTTTCCACTCAGCGATATATCTCTCCTTTTATTTATTTATTTTTTTTCAGCCACGTATTTTGCTCATTTCAATCTTGTAACTATATCTTGATTTCTATGGAGCTTTTAATCTGTTTTCTTATTTTCTGTTCATTCTTCTTTTGTTTTTGTATTGCAGCCATCCTCTTAGTTTAGCTTCAATTTACAGCTCTTTCCAATCACTTTCCTTTACATTCTTGAAAAAAGGAAGAAAAAAATAGAAAGGTAGTAGACGTTATTGACTCGACTGTACTGACTGCTCCCAGTTCGTCAGTCCCTCGCAGGCATTTTTTTTCAGTTTTAGGTAACTTTATTTTATAGAGGAATTTTCAGCTTTACTTTATTTAACATTCGTCCTTAAAATAAAACATTACTATAGATTCACTCGTATTAGTTTTTATTCACTCCTTTTTGGTTCTTTTCCCATCCATAGATGTGCTTCAAAATAAACAGCATTTACTCCTATTCAACTTTTATTTCATTTTCAGCCATTTTTCATTGTCTACAACTCTGAAAAGAATAAAAAAGAAAGAAAAAATGTTAGAAGACGTTATTGACTCGTTCGTAGGCGTGCAGGCAGTTAGTCAGTCCCTTGAACGAACACGCTTGTAATACGAGGGAAGGATTTATTGCTGTGCTGTGCTGGCTGGAGGGAAAGTTGGTGTGATGTATGTGCCTTGATACCCGTTCTGCTATCCCCGCCTCTCTCTCTCTCTCTCTCTCTCTCTCTCTCTCTCTCTCTCTCTCTCTCTCTCTCTCTCTCTCTTCCCTTCCTCGGCACACTCACACGTTAGGTATTGCCAGTTGCAGTTATGTACGATAATTTACAGATATTTATTCATATTCATAATTTCAAGTGGTAAGAAGCATTACCAGGGAAAGAGAAGAGGAATCTGAATGCAATTTTTTTTTAGCATATGTTTCTATTTACTTTTTTTTTTCTCTAGGTGAAGGACATTTTTTAACCTATATTTGAAGTGAAATGGTATGTCCTTTCTTTACTCTTTCCTTTCTTTTTCTTTTTTTCTTATTTCTTTTTTTTTTACTGTTATGATTCTACCTCTATTAATATCTATTACCCTTTTTCTGCTCCTCTTCAGCACTTGATCTTCTCAGCTCTTTCACCTACTCGACCTTTAGCGTTTTTTTCTCCTCCTCCCCCATTCTTTCCTCTCTGTCGACCGTCCTCACTCCTCATCGCCTCCTCTTCCCATACCAATTCGTTCCTTCTTGTCCACCGATCTCATCTTCCTCTCTCTTCTTTCCATTTCTTTCCTTCTTATTCCTCTCTCCTTGGCGTCCATCTTCACCTCTCGTATCCTTCTCCTCCTTGTGTTCCCCATCACCTCTTTCCTCTCCCTCGCTTACCTGAGAGTCACACCTGACGTCACCTGCTCCCGTTTTCTTCAGGCATTTGCAACTCGTGTGTACAATTTTACGACAGTTTTCTGGCGTGCTGTGGTGTGAATTTCCTGCTGCACGACTTGACATCTCGACAAGTTGATATTTTTCCTTCTCACAACCGTAAGACGCAAAACAGTCGTGATTGCAGTGACCTCTTTATTTGCTTCACGGTATTCACTTTTGCAGGAGTTTTTCTCGTGTGGTGAGCTGCGAAATACCTGATGTGGGAACTGAGCATCGGGGCGGGATACTGGACCTTTTATATCTTTTTTGCTCTCATTGGTAATATAGTTTATCGCTGGTGATTTCAAATTTTTATTAATCAATTTATTTACTCATTCATTTATTTGGTTGTTCATTTTGCTTAAGAGAATAATAACCGACTGTATATCTTTCCATCCTTACTGTTTTTACTCTTTTATTCTTATTCCCAGTGACCTATCGTCGTGTTTGGTAATGACAGGAAAGAAACTGCAAATTGTCAGTTGATCTACACAAATCAGCGACAGAACATTTCAAACTTGCTATCAGTCATCATTAGTTTTGTTTACCTATAAGTTTCTTTTCTGCCCTGCTGTTTTGTTTTACCTTGCTTTTTCTGATAGGTCTTTCCTCCTCTCTAGAGTGTAACATTCTCTTTATGATGGCTCTGGTGGCTCTCCGTTATGATTGTTGTTCTTCTGTTTTTGGACCTTTTAATTTCATACATGAAGTGCAGTGTAGTAAGTAGTTTTCCAGGATTTAAACAGCTAGGTGGAGTCACAAACGTTTAATCTCACCCACCTCTTTCCTTTACTACCTGACTGTCTTTAATCTATCACACTGTTGCATCTTTCTCTTGCTATATCTTCCTTACTTATTTCCTTGATTATTGCTCTTCTGAACTTGCAAACTACATAGCTTACATTCTCCGACAGCCTCGCTACACAAGACTTCTCGGTGTCATTCTTGTGCTTCCCGTCTCACTAATGCAAGAGTTAACTATATTCTCAGTCTGTTTCCTTTCACTGCTAAACTCGGGAACCCTCTGCCTGTTTGTGTTTTCTTCATTCCTACGAATTGAACTCTTTCTGGAAAGGGAAATTAAGATATCTTAAAGCTGAATTGTCTAACTTTGAAGACTTAATAAATAACGTTCTTGGTAGTATTTTTTGTGCCGTTATGCCAGTCTTCTTCAGATGTAAAGAAATATCAAAGCAAGCAAGGACATGTTTCTTTCCCTCAGAGGAATTCACGATGACGACAAGGACGAATCGAAGTCACGGTGATAAGAAAAGAGTGAAAAAAGTTAAGAAAAGGACTTCAACTGAGACAACCTTTCCCTCTGATTTTTTTCTTCTGTTTTCTGGCAGTGTTTTCTTTTGAATAAATGTTTTTCAATGAGGTTCGTTTTTTTTCCCCATCGAGAAGCCGAGAGCCATTGTATCTCCGTCTGACTCCCAATCCTGAATATTGCCGTGGAGAGGAGCGGCTGAGTGGCCCAAGAGATTCATTCTTTCCCCGTCCGTGTGTGTGCGCGCCATAAACTATTACACATTCATGTCGACGCGATTTTTATTTATTTTCCTATTTTGTTATTTCTTGCTCTAGTGTTTACATTTCATTCCCGATGTTTTTATTGCTTTTCACTTTTCCTGCTCCATTCTCGTGTTATCATGTTCTTATTGCTGCTCGTTCTCTTATCTTTCTATTCCGTGACCACATGAAGACGATAAATGAAAGACGATACGAAGGAAGAGGAAGTAAGGACGTCAATCAATCTCGACAAGCGGTGCTCCGCTAAGTGTTGATCTCCGCTTCCTGATATTCGTTTCTGAAAGACTCAGTCAGTGCGTCTGCCTGGTCGCCACTAACGATCAATTACCCGAGGAGTGCTGCTTGACTCGCGTATTGGTTAACTGGGTCGGGGATTCATTGGCCGCGAGCACTGGTAAACACTTGAAGGTGACGCTCTATTGCTGAAGGATTGATCCTTATTTAGAGTGAGAGGAGTCAGTAGCCATTTGGTACTTTATTTTTTACTTAATCTCTCTCCCAATTTGCCACATGAAGAGTCTTGAGTGTTTGAAGTGATTGAGAGATTCAGCAGCCACTAAGCTTTTAGCACTTCACCAAGGCGATACTTTATAAGGCAAACATTACACATATGTCACTTTTCCCTTCCCCTTCTTTCTCTCCCTCCCAGTTCAACGCATTTGCTATCAAGTGTTTAATGGTTCAGGAAGGTAATACTTCAGTACCGCAAACACATATCGGAAAAGTACGTTTGTGTATTCTTGATCAGAAGTCGAGTAACCTTCCACTCTTACTTTCATTGTATTTAACGTTTTTTCCTGGATGGTAACTTGTCTGCTGTGCCGATACTCGCTACAAGACCTGACGGTTACTAGATTTTCAGATCAGAGAGATTCATATTGAAAGAAAATTCTACACCCAGTGGAAGTGAGTGCTGTATGTTACTGACTATAAATTTAGCTAACCTATATTAATTCGTCTTTCCCGTCAATAGTTAACAACAATGTGCGAGTGTGAAGGAAGGAAGGTTGCGTGAGGTGAACGTTATGCAGTACTGATGTAGGAGTAGCATGGTGATGAGATGTTCGTGTCTTTCGTTTTTGCATCTCATCTTTTTGTTAGCCCTGCCTTCTTCAGAGGTTGTCATTTTGCTGCAATTATTAGTATATGTTCGATGTATGAAGTACCCTGCCTATGTACACTGATTTTTCACTTGACAAGGAAAGTGACTTTAGTTAATAAAATAACAGCTACAATGTTAGTCCTGCATCGTAATATCCTCAAAAGTAAATCCACAATTCGAAACTAAGAACACTGTTTATAATTACGTTATTAACCCCCTGGCCTTTATAGAAAATGGAAGTTTACCGGGAACTGTTTGCTTCCCACACGTTTACTGCAGAACATCACCGTAATATTGTTCTTGCAAAAATTGAGTAAGGAAAGTTATTATTTGGCGAGAATATAATGAAAGCTAATTTTTTTTGGTTTTCCGGTCCAAGTTCAAAACTCTTTGTTCTTTCAATTTGTTTATTAAATGTTTTTCTTATTTTGAGACTGGTTCTCAAGAAAGTTTCTCCTGTAAATAATATAAATATCTTAATATGTTTGTAGAATCTTAAACACACACTGAAAAACCCGCGCCACTTTAATCAGACCCTTTCGAAAGTAGTATAGGTGTGACGCGAAAGTGCTTTATAATATGATGCAGTGGACGAATTAACCCATCTTATTTTTAAAACATGTCTCCTCTTCAGAAAAAAAGAAGTAAACAAAAGCCATCCAACCATGTAGTAGTCTAGAGATTTGAATTATGAGTCACATAAATAGATTCCGAGTATTTTGCCTCCGATCTATCCACGCGTTCATTTTCTAATACCAAGCATTGTGTGAAATTACTGTCTTTTCAGGGACCACATAAAGGTTAATGAAGGTGTCCTCCCTCCCTGCGCCTTCAGTACAAGAACCAGTGCTTTGCTTTCACGCGGCGAGATTGGAAGGTAATTTTATTAAGAACGAAGCGTGTTCCTTATGGATTAATCAGACCAGGGAATAGACAGGAGGGTGAGAGGGAGGCATGGAAGAGCGGAGAGAGAATGCAGAAGAAAATGAAAGACAAGCGTAAAAGGGAAAATGAGAAAGTAGGAAAAACAAGTCACAAAATAGAAAGGGAATAAGTTAGAGAATAAAATAGAGGAAGAAAGAAGGAAATTGAGAGAGAGAGTAGCAAGGGAGGAATAATAAAACGAGGGGAGAATATGGAAAACCCAAGGAAATGAGAGGTACGGTGGAAAGGAATAGGGAATAAGAGGAGGGAAGAAGAGATGAACAGAACTGTGTGACAAGAGAAAATGGAATTGGAGTGAGAGAGTTGAGTGAAGGCAGAAATGAAGGAAGAAAATATAATAGGAACTCGAAATACGCCACATTGAATTCCCTATTTCTTGCGTGTGTGTGTGTGTGTGTGTGTGTGTGTGTGTGTGTGTGTGTGTGTGTGTGTGTGTGTAATAATAATAATAATAATAATAATAATAATAATAATAATAATAATGATAATAATAATAATAATAATAATAATAATAATAATGATAATAATAATAATAATGATAATTACAATAATAATAATAATAATAATAATAATGATAATAAATAATGATAGTAATAATGATAATAATAACAGGTTTATTAAAATTGCAGTGTATACATAATGAAAGTTTACATTGGGGATGGAGGGAGGCTTAAGATTAGAACAGTTCTAATGGTTTATTGGTGGCGCCATGGTGGGGATCGCACTGAGGTGGTATAGGTACATGCGTGGTGCCTTCGCGGGCCTTATCTTGTTCTGCTGGTGTACTGTGGCACTGACCGGGCGAGGTGCGTCAGGAGGGAGCAGGTGGGTGACGCAGCAGGCCACTCCTAAGTTTAGGGCTTCTCGGTGTCTAGTAGACAGCTTGGACAGACTCAGGGTGGTCAGGGCGTCTTTGTAGCTGTGTGTGTGTGTGTGTGTGTGTGATGACCTCTGTGTGTGTGTGTGTGTGTCTTGATCCATCTCAAGGACCTTCTTCTAGTGTTTATTTGATGATACTGATGTATTTAGTTAGACTCAATAGAAGTAACCTCTAGTAATGATATCAAAAGTGGAGCACAGAAACCACATGGAAATGAGATATATTGTGGCACTTTTTTTCGTCTCTTTCTGGAATATCGATTGAACTTTCATTTTCCTATATTTATTGCTTTATTCAGTCATTTGTTTTAGCTCTCGCCTTGTCCCGTCGATACGTAAAGAAAAGGTCGTACTTCTCTCAGGGTTTCTGTTGTATGGCACCACTTCTTTGAATTCTTTGGAGAGTAAGGGGTTAATTAATATGTCAGAGAGAGAGAGAGAGAGAGAGAGAGAGAGAGAGAGAGAGAGAGAGAGAGAGAGAGAGAGAGAGAGAGAGAGAGAGAGAGAGTGTGTGTGTGTGTGTGTGTGTGTGTGTGTGTGTGTGTGTGTGTGTGTCTGTGCTTAGAATGTATGCAGCAATCTTTTTTGTAGTTTGCATTATTTCACGTGATTATTTGTATTTTTGGTAACATTTTCTTGAATCCAGTTCGTGTCTTTCCATGAATATAATTTCTGGGCAGAGATCACTGAGTAGGGTTGTAGACACGTGTGGCACATCGGAAGAAAAAAATGGCTAGGAAACACAAATGCTAGAAAAAAGTAAAATTACATATGTAAAAAATAAGATAGTACTACTCTGAACATTGCCTGGTAGTGAGAACTGAAGCAATTAAACAAGTGGCATTTTCTTCGTGACACAACATCAAATAATACAAAACTTATACGAATTAGCAAAAAGTGAAAATATATATACAAAAAAAAAAAACAATATAAAAAAGAAAGAGAAACGTGATGTAAAAGCCAAAACCTCCTTAATGATACCAAGAACAGTTAAATAGTTAATCAAAAGCCAGGTAAGGCGCGCGTGGACTGCCTGGAAATAAGGTGCCAGTCGTTTTTATGTATATTCCACCCAATTAAGGTCCACTTATGAATATTTCACCCTAAACAATTTCCCCAGTGATGAATCCCCACAATCCTAACATTATTTAGTACTACACACCTAACCTAACCTAACATTATTTAGTACTACACACTTAACCTAAGCTTGCACTACAAACCTAACTTAAGCCAAACCAACTTAACCTAACCTAACCTAACCAAACCTAACCAAACCTAATCTCAACTAATCTCAACTAACTTACATACCTAACCGAATTCAAACTAACCTCACCTTAGTAAACTAACCTTAACCTTATCTAATTTAACCATTCCCATAAACCTAACCAAATCCAAACTTAACCTGACCTAACGTAATCTAATCTGATCCATATTAACTTAACCTAATCCCACAGACTTATTTTTGTGGCAGTGGTTGTAGGGCTGAGGTAAATCACCGGGATACACATGAGAAATTTATTCTCCAAGAAGGGCAAAGTGGAGTACAGGTATGTGTTGTCGTTATGACTGGTTGTTTCTGTCCGAGTCCCGCGCTTGGTACCACAAGGCATAGACGCCATACGACACATGGAACATTATTATTAATTAGGTACGTACCTTATGTTGAATGTGATATTTGTTTGTAATTGTGTTTGTGTTTGTGTTTAGTTACTAGCAAATGGTATATGTGTGTGAATGTGTGACGTTGATGTGTTTGTTATGTATACGTGTGAATGTGTTATTACACTAGCATAACCTAACCTAACGTAATCCTACAGACTAAACCTAATCTAACCTAACCTAAGATGATTAATTAAGATATAGCAAGACGCAATTAGAATAACAAGAGTTTAAATGAAAAAGGACAAAATCATCTGGGAAAACTTAGAAGCCTTACTTAATATTACAAAGATAAAGAGAAGAGAGGATGTGAAACGATAGTGAATAGATGGATGTAGAGAGCAAGCTATGATTAAAGTGTCAAAAGTTGGGAAATGTTATGTAGTATATATAAGAAAATAGCACAGAAAATATCAAATAACATAGATGATAGTAAAAGAATGAGGATAAATAATTTGAAGAATTTGAGATTAGAAGACAGGGAAGGAAGATGAACAGAAAATAGAAAAGTATGAATAAGTAGACAAGGAGCATTAGAGCTATCAATAATTAGGGAAAAATATAATAAAAGGATAGTAAAAGAAAGACGATACAAATGAATAGAGGAAATGGAGGAAAGAAAAGATAAGAAAATAACATGACAACGAATGAAAATGGGAACACACACACAAAAAAAAAAATGATAAGATTTAAAAATTATGCATTTAAAAAAAAAAAAACCACCAGTTAAGAGTTGTGACAGCACGAACAAAATAACTTTAAGTAAGAAGAAAAAAAACCCCCAGAATAGAAGCAAGGGAGAATGCAGAGTGAAAGAGGAATTTTATGAATATAAAGAGAGAGTGACATGAAGGCCACAAGAACAGAGAGAAATGAGATAAAAAATAACATGGAAAAATGAAAAGGACTGAAAAATGTTCCATAAAAAAAGACAATACAAGACAAGAAGAGAGAGAGAGAGAGAGAGAGAGAGAGAGAGAGAGAGAGAGAGAGAGAGAGAGAGAGAGAGAGAGAGAGAGAGAGAAATAATGACAATGAAGAACAGGGATTTACAAGAGGAAGATAGGAATTGGAGAAATAAAAAAAACAATGAAAATACAGACAAAGGAAACAGTAGAAGAAAGGCGAAAGAAAATGGAAACACAGGAAATGCAGTACTGGAGTTGAGGAGAGAGACAAGTGATAAAGAACGAATAAAAGATGGAGGGACAAAAAAAAGTACAAAGAGGAAAATAAAGAAAGAGTAAACACAAAAATAGAACACTGAACAAAACCAAGCAATGGATCAGAGAGGAAAACAAAAATAGAACCATAAAAAAGTAAAGAAAAAAAAAAAAGGTGAGGTTTATTCCTAGTGTTCTGAACCGCGACATTCAAGCGCCTTTTCTTTGAGTCTTAATTAAACTGCCCACACGGAACTTTCCTCTCACAGCACAGTTTTTTTCCTTTCTCTTTTATTCTTTTATCTTTATATACCGCCCTTTGGCACTCTTGAGGAATCTACGCCCTTATGTTGTGTTTGTGTCTTGTTAAGTGGCTTCCCTGTCTCTTATTTAGCTTTTGTGTTCCTTATTTGGTACTTCTCTTTTTCATTTCTTTTTATTTATTTTTTCACATTCCAGGATTCAGTCGCTGAATATTTCTTGATTTTAAGACTAAGTATTCTAGAATTCTAGCACTAAGAATTCCAGGATTCTGAGACTAATCATTCCAGGACTATAAGATTAAGCATTCCAGGATTTTAAGACAAAACATTCCAGGTTTCTGACACTAAGCATTCCAAGAGTCTAAAACTAAACATTCCAGAATTGTAGGACTGATCATTCCAGGATGCCATGACTAACCATTCCAAGATTTTAAGACTAAAAATTCCAGGATTTCGAGAGTAAACATTCCAGGATTCCGAGACTAAAAATTCCAAGATTCCAGAAGTGAGCTATAAGATTCCAAGACTAAGCCTCTCAGGATTCTGGCACGATTCATTCTAGGATTTTGAATAGGTATTCCAGGATTTCAAAACTAGGAATTCTAGTGCTCTTAAGAACAATCGTTCCAGGTCTCTTAATCAAGACTAAACATTCCAGGACTAAGACTGAGCATTCCAGAATTCTGGGACTAATCATTCCAGGTCTCCATGTGTAAACTTTCCAGGAGTTTAAGATTAATCATTCTAGGATTCAAAGACTAAGCATTCCAAGATATTCAGGGCTAAGATTGAAAATTCCAAGATTCCAAGATTAAGCATTCCAGGATACTAAGACAAGGAGGAGTATCAAAATATTCGAAAACAGGATTAGACAAACGTTTTCTATAGTTATCATGGAATGGAAAATATAGGCAGTTTTCATCATTCTTGAATTTTTGACCAGGTTTGTGTATTCTTTTGTGTGTAACTTGCCCTGTGGTCCCAAAGTGTTTGATCTCTTGTTTCTTTGCTTTGTTTTCTTGTCTTTCACAAAATGTTGTCTCGTGTCCTTGTTGTTTCCTTGTCTTTAAGTTATTGTGTGTTCCCAAATTTTTTCTCTTTTGTCTTTGTGTTTTTATGTGTCTTGAGAGTGCTTCCTATTTTGTCTGTGCTTTTTTTTCTGATTGTACTTCTAAATTGTACTCTAATCCAAAATTGTTCTTGAGTACTTGTCTTTTCTCCTGTCTTCAAGTTACCCTTTGCTTTGTCTCCCATGTTTCCAAATTGATCTTTTTAATCTTTGTGTTCTCTTGTGTCTTGCAATCCCAAATGATCTCTTGCGTCCTTCCTTTATTTCCTTCCCTCTATAAGTTATTCTGTCCCTAAATGGCTCCGACGTGGCCTTATTTTGTTATTGATATGTTATATGACCTAGATTATTCTGTGTCCCCAAATTGTCTTCTCTTGTTCCGAGTCGTCCCCGCGTCCCAGGTTCGTCCCCCACACACCTGCTACTGCCTGGCTCATCCCCATCAGCCTCACCTGTCCTCCGGCGCCTTTAGTTACCCCAAGGGAGGATTTTCCCGACCATTAACTTCCATTTCAAACCTTTTGCTCTCCTACTTTCTCTCTCTCTCTCTCTCTCTCTCTCTCTCTCTCTCTCTCTCTCTCTCTCTCTCTCTCTCTCTCTCTCTCTCTCTCTCTCTCTCTCTCTCTCTCTCTCTCTCTCTCTCTCTCTCTCTCTCTCTCTCTCTCTCTCTTTAGTACCAAAAATGAAAGAAAGCCAAGAAGTCAACTTTTTCCAGAATAGAAAAAATATACTTGAAGTGGTACACATGTCAATGAGAGAGAGAGAGAGAGAGAGAGAGAGAGAGAGAGAGAGAGAGAGAGAGAGAGAGAGAGAGAGAGAGAGAGAGAGAGAGAGAGAGAGAGAGAGAGAGAGAGAGAGAGAGAGAGAGAATTTGAGAGCCTTTGTTTGTGTATTTGAAGATTCTTTAGTGAAGGAGGGAGAACAAATGAGTAGGAGTGATGGAGGAAGTGTATGTATATATATATGACGAAAAGGAAAGAGGAGGAGGAGGAGGAGGAGGAGGAGGAGGAGGAGGAGGAGGAGGAGGAGAATGGTCCTTATTGGTTAATGGAGGGTAAGAGTGAGTAAGAGAAGGAGAGACAGAAAAGTGAGAGAGATTACGATAATGTGCTGCCTGATGATTTCGTAACACAGGAAGTACACACATCATCTCTCATATCTCTCTCTCTCTCTCTCTCTCTCTCTCTCTCTCTCTCTCTCTCTCTCTTCCAAACATATTAAATCATACAACTCTCCTTCTCTCCCTCTCATTTTTCCTTCCCTTTCCTTCCCTTCCCTTCTCTTCCCTTCCCTTCTTTTTCCATTTCTTCCCTACCCTTTCTTTCCCTTCCCTTCCTTTCATTTCCTTCCCCTTTCCTTCCTCCTTCCATTCCTTTCCCTTCCCTTCCCTTGCTTTCCTTCCTTCCTTCTCTCCCTTCCCTTCTATTCCCTTCCTTTCCTTTCCTTTCCATTTCCTTCCATTCCCTTCCCTTCTCTTGCTTTGGCTTCCCTTTCTTTCCCTTCTTTTCATGACTAAGCCTTGTTTTTCTCCTAGTACTTCCAGAAAAAACTTTGCTCTCTCACCATTTTCCAAGGCTGCAGAGATGATTAGCTGTGTTTTCCTGTTTTCCTCCTGTTTATCATATCGAAATTTTGTTAATCTGTCACTAAAGGAATATATACATCGTAAAAAATCCGTGTAATTCGAGGCTTTTGAAACAGTGGTTTTAATTTCGTCCGAATCTCATTAGCTTTGAATATACAGGTTTGTGGCACTCCTTCAGTCTTCTCTCTTGGTTTCCACTTTCTCTTACTACGCAGCTGTTATTTTTTTAAGCTCTGCAGGACGTTTCATATTCTCTTTTTTTTTTTTCCTCTCTTTCTTTCTGTGTTTTTTTTTCTCTCTTTTGGTGCTTTCTCATAAAAGTTTCCTCCTCCTTCATTGGTTTACTTCCTCTCTCTCTCTCTCTCTCTCTCTCTCTCTCTCTCTCTCTCTCTCTCTCTCTCTCTCTCTCTCTGTAAACACCCTCTTTTCTTTCGTTCAAGACCTCCTCTCTCAAAGTTGATTCTTCTTTCGTCTTCAGGTTCTTTGCCTTTTATTCTCATCCACTACTTCACTATTTCCTCCATTCATTTTCCCTCCTTCCCTCCTCTTCTGCCTGCATCTCATTCCACTCTTACCTCCCCATTCATCCCTCCCTCTCTCCCTCCATCACTCTTTCTCTCTCTCTCCTCCTCCTTCCATCCCTCTTTTCTCCTCTTCTGTCTGCCTCTCATTCCTCTCCTCCCTCTTCCTCTCTCCTTCGCTCCTTCCTCCCATCCTCTTCCTGTAGCCAGATTGGAGGAAGAAAAAAAGGCCATACAATCTCATCATTAACTCCAGAGAGAGAGAGAGAGAGAGAGAGAGAGAGAGAGAGAGAGAGAGAGAGAGAGAGAGAGAGAGAGAGAGTGCAGGTTAGATACATCCCACGTTTCTTACAAGTTTGTTATTTTTAGTGTCTTTGCCATAAATATTTACTTTCTTTTCGTCTATATATTAATTCTTTTCTCTCTCTTCCTCTCGCCTTTTCTCTAATTTCTTTTTCTCGATCGCTATCCCAGGTAAACTTTCCTTTCATTTATTTATTTCTCTAATTTTTCACCTTCTCTCCTTCTCATAAACATTTATTTCCTTTTACCTTCCTACCCTCTTTATTTCCTTCTATATTTTCTTTTACATTTTTCATTTTCCCCTCGCAGGATAGATATTACCTCTTTTTTCCTATTCCTGCGGCCAGCGAGACTCACTCCTGCAGGATCAATACTGTGGATCCTTTAATCTAAGGCGGAGCGTGGCGAAGTCCTGCACCTTCTAACCTTATTTTTCCTTTGCCCTGAGAGAAAGGTCCAGGAAGGAAGGGCCGAAGAGAGAGGCGGAGAAGGAAGGTGGGGAAGGAAGGAGGAGCTTAAGAGTACAGTAGGCCTTTAGGAGGGGAGGTATTAGTGGGGAAGTGACGTGTATTGGGGAGGGCAGGATGGATAGACGCGAGGAGGGAGAAAAGGAAGCCAAGAAATGAGATAAGACAGGAAGGGAAGGAAATGTGGTGAGGGATGGAGAATAAAAGTACGAAATATGAGAGAGCAAAAAAAATAAAAGGGAAAAGGAATTGAATAATATAAGAGGTGAAGGAGGAATAATTGATGGAAGGCATTAATTATAGAGGTCAGATAGGGAAGGAAAGAAGAATAATAGGGATGAAGAAAAAGATGAAACAGGAGAAATAGAAGGAATAGAAAGAAAAGAAAGGTGAGGGTTGAGGTAGGAATGGATGAGGGAAGGAGATAATATAAGAAAACAGGAAGGGAAAGAAGGGAAAGAATTAGGAAAAAAAGGAAATATATTATGAGAGAGAGAGAGAGAGAGAGAGAGAGAGAGAGAGAGAGAGAGAGAGAGAGAGAGAGAGAGAGAGAGAGAGAGAGAGAGAGAGAGAGAGAGAGAGAGAGAGAGAGAAAGCAGTGTGGACGTGAATGAAATATTACTGTTTTTGCTATTTCTCTTTTTTTAATGAATTTAATTAACGAAAAATTACCGTAGTTCTTTCTTAGTTATGTGCGTGTGTGTGTGTGTGTGTGTGTGTGTGTGTGTGTGTGTGTGTGTGTGTGTGTCGTTAAGAGCAATGAAGAGAAAATAGAGACGTGGTGGTGATGGTGGTGGTGATGGTGATGATGGTGGTGATGATGGTGGTGTGGTAAGTAGAATGCAGTAGAACATAAAAGAAGAGCAAACATTGATAGAATCGTTCGCCCTTACAAAGTTGCCTGTTAGAGAGAGAGAGAGAGAGAGAGAGAGAGAGAGAGAGAGAGAGAGAGAGAGAGAGAGAGAGAGAAAGACAGAGAGAGTGCTGCAAAGAGCGATAAGGAAGAGATGTAAGCAAACAACGAACATCTAGCTCTCTCTCTCTCTCTCTCTCTCTCTCTTGCATGTCCTCCATTTTTATATATTTAACTTTCCGATGTTTATTATAGGAATTTGTGGAGAGAATGGGGTAAATTTTTCATTGAACGTAAAGTCCTTATGTGTTTGCCAGGTAAGGGAAAGAGGGAGGGAGGGAAGCGAGGAGGGAAGGAAGGGGAGCAAAGGAGAAGTGAGGGAGAGAGGGAAAGAGAAAAGAAGTAGGAAAAGAAGGAGAAGAAAAGAAAAGAAAGACGAAGAGAGAGAGAACTAGGAAGAGAAAACAAAATGAAAGAGAAAGCAAGAGAGGAAAAGAGAACTAAAAGAGAAGAAAGATGAAAGAGAATGAGAGAGAGAGAGAGAGAGAGAGAGAGAGAGAGAGAGAGAGAGAGAGAGAGAGAGAGAGAGAGAGAGAGAGAGAGAGAGAGAGAGAGAGAGAGAGAGTATGACGGACTAAGCAAAGAATGGAGAAAGGAAGGGATAAAAGAAGAAAAAGAAAGAGAGGAGGGGGAGGAGGAGGAGAGAAGGACGGAGGTGGGGAAAGGCAAGGTATGCTAGGGAGGAGAAGACTTGACGAGGAAAGTAAGAAACTTAAAGTGTGGAAAGTGAAGGGAAATATTCGAGACTATGATGTGAGGGAAAGAGAGAGAAAAAAGTAAAGAAAATACCAAGGGAAAGGCAGAGAGAGAGAGAGAGAGAGAGAGAGAGAGAGAGAGAGAGAGAGAGAGAGAGAGAGAGAGAGAGAGAGAGAGAGAGAGAGAGAGTGTGTGTGTGCAAGAAAAAAAGGAGACGAAGAATATATATATATATATAGAGAGAGAGAGAGAGACAGACAGGCATACAGAAAGACAAACACACGCAGGCAGAGAAACAAACAGGCAGACAGACAGACAAACAGACACAGCAAAAACAAAGAAAAGAAAAGAAAGAAAGAAAACACGAGAAAACACGCCACGTTTATAAAGCATAGTGTGTTCAGAAGACGTCGAGCTCCTCCTCCTCCTCCTCCTCCTCTTCCCTTGCTCCCCCCCCCACACACACCAGGCCTCCTTTTCCATGTTTTATAAGCAGCGGTGAAAACGGCTCACGGGGCGGCGTAGGAGGCGACGTGAGGTGAGGTAAGAAGTGCCGCCGAGGGAGGGAGGGAGGGAAGGAAGTAAGGTCAGGATGGGAGAGGGAAGAGGAGGTGAAGGAACTTAGAGGGAAGGAGAGGGTCAGACGAACGCGGAAAGAGAGGTGTGATGGGACATTTATAGGCGAGAAAGACAGGCAGGGATGGAGAAAGGAGAGAAGGAGGAGGAGGAGGAGGATGAGGAGGAGTAGATGGAGGAAAGTGGAAAGGTGATGTGGTGATGTTTGAGTGAGCAGTGAAGGGCAGTGGTGGATCGAAGGAGGCGAGAAGGGCTGAGGGAAGACAAGAATGGCGCTGTGAGAAAGGAGGAGGCAGGCCTTGGAGGGACAGGCGGGGAGTGAAGCGGCACATCAAGGCAGTATTGTATTGGCTGGCCATGAGGCGCCATGTGTTCCTAGGATGAAATTGTCATGATTTGTGTTTTGCTTAGGTAAGTGTTTCACGATGCTCAGAGGAATGGTGGACAGATGAATGCGCTGAGTGATAATGCATCCTTTGTTTTAAGAAAGTGTCCCATAACAAGAAGAGTGGAGTAATGGAAATAAATAATGTTTAAATAATGTATATTTGTTTCTAGTGATAGTGTCCCAAGTAAGAGGAATGGTGGAGGAGCAAGTAAATGACTGGGAATATTGAATTTTGGTGCTACATGTTAGTATGTACATAAAGGAGGATGGAAGAATGATGGAAAAATTTTCAGGAAAATGATATATATATTTTATTTTAAGCCGCTATCTCAACGAAGAACAAACCCGAGGAATGACGGAGGAATGGATGCGCAAGATAGTAATGTATTTTGGGAATTGACTGAACCTGATCGTATTTCTCATGTCCTGCCGGGAAAAAAAAGTGAAATAAAAGTAAACACATATATATAAAATGCTAAAGTAAGGAGAACAAAATGAAAGAATAATGATGATAGTAAAACAGTAATAATAATAATAATAATAATAATAATAATAATAATAATAATAATAATAATAATAATGATGATAATAATGATAGTGATAATAATAGTAACAATAACAAATAGGTAAGAAATAGTAAAAAAAAATCAGTAAATTAAAACAAAGTAAGACAGATGCATCGACGGAGCAGTACCTTGGTTGGTTCTTGAAGCGTGAAAAAATTATAATACCACACAAGAAATTTTAGAGGAAGTTCAATATTGGACACGTCCTGTATTGGGAGGGAAGCGGCTCAGCGATAAAGGGCGCAGCTTATGCCGTGGGCGGGGAGAGATACGCGTGCAGGCCGGCAGGCTGTTAACACTGGCGAGGAGGACCGCCTGCCATCCCGCCCGCCCGCCCGCCTGCCCCGACACTCCGCAGCTTTCCCATTCCACAGCATTCCCATTCCAGCAATCCCAATCGTACCAAAACATTACCATTCCATCTTTCCCATTCCACACCATTATACTACAACATTCCCATTCCAATCTTCTTACTCATTGTATCACGGCATTCCGTTCCCAACTATCCCTAGCTTACCACAGCATTCCCATTCCAGCAATCCCAATCGTACCAAAACATTACCATTCCATCTTTCCCATTCCAC
>NC_059292.1:13088689-13103689 GCF_017591435.1 Portunus trituberculatus | reverse complement strand
GTTCCCTGAAGTAATTAATCGAGTTTTGTATTAATTTCGCAGGTGATAATGTTTTGTGTAAAGCTTATAAATTATCCTGACAGGAAGCAAATATATTGGATGGCAGTTTTATGTCTCACCGCGTGAATTAGAATTGCAGTAGTATTTGTCAAGCTTTCAGTACGGAACAAGTTCGCGCACATTAAATAATTTGCGTTGACAAAATCCAATAATTTGCTTTAAGCGGAAGCAGATGAGTTTTGCTGCAAACAAGAGTTTATTGCGCCAGTTTAGTTTAATGATTTCGTGTTTTTTTCTTGTTAGTGTTGATGTGTCATTATAATTATGGAGAAAGGATTACTTTGTCGGAAAGGATTGTGAGATGCAGCATGGAGGCAAGAAGGCTTCCCCCCCTCCCGTCATTAAGTAAGTAAGTAAGTAAGTAAGTTTATTTGGATTCTTCATGTGCATTACAGGCATAGTATAAAACCACTGAATGTACATAGATATTTCCTCCAGGATGACCAACTAAAGTTTAACAACTTATTTCCAGTAGGGTCCCTTTTTCTATCCAGCAAGATGGGGCAGACAGCACAGGAGTCATTATACTCGTACATATAGAAATGGCACACAGTAATACTAAATCTAAGACTTATTTACCTACTCTTCCATAAAATTAACAGTAAAGCCTAAATCTACATTCTAAGACAGTCATGGTTAAAAATAAATATAGTCATTTGATTCAGCAGCTCTTTCTTCATCCTGTAAATATTTCCTGAGAGCTACTTTGAACAGGTGTTTGGATTTTATGATTTGTAGGTTTTTTGGTAATGAGTTCCAGTCTCTAATGGCTGTGTGATAGAATGTATGTGCTGAGGGACCCTGTGCGATTGACATACAAAAGTTCAAATCATTATTTCTTGTCCTAATTGTATGGGTATCTGTTTTCCTTTGGAAGTGTTCTGCAAGATATGTTGGTCCTCTGTTGTTATGAATATTGTGTGCGTGGCTTAATTTTAATTCTTTTACCCTATTCTTAACACTAAGCATATTTACTTGTTTTCTCTCCGCTTGTCCTATATGAGATCTGGGGTCTAAACCTAAAAACCTAAAAACCACGTCACTCTTGCCGCTACAGCCAGCAAGAAACACAGCCAGGAAGAAACACAACCAGGAAGAAACACAGCCAGCAAGAAACACAGCCACTAAAAAACACAGCCACTAAAGGGGGTATCACACTGGCCTATGATACGCGCAACGCGGGCCATGGTTCTTGGTACGAAACCAGGAACATTATCACACACAAGCTGGCGGCGTTCTTGCTATGCTAGGTAAACGGTCCAGCAACCAAGACCAAGCCTAGTCAAAAGAAACCAGAACAAAACCATGCCGCTTATATCTCAACCTGTGCTTCGTTCTGGAATTGCATTTGCCTTTCCTCTTATTGAAGAAAAGTAAGTAAGAGAAACTAGAGAAGAACCGAGACGTGCGCGACGGCAACTTTGGAGTCAGAGGTGGTTTCCATGAGCCCAAACTATCGATATGATATATATTTATTTTATCTTTTTAAATTGATGAAATAATATTTAATATTCCAATATGAAAAATTTAGTCACGTTCCTTTTAGTTTAAATAATAGGTTTTTATTACGTATACTATGTTTATTTTTTCATTGGGATAGCTTACGGAGAACCGGAATGGATATGAAGCCATCCCAACTTTGCTCCGCAAGTTACAGCTATCTGGAGTGGATATTCCTCGTTCTGCGTATTATAGGCCAATGTGATAGGCCCTTAGAAACACAGTCACTAAGAAACACAACCAGAAAGAAACACAACCAGCAAGAAACACAGCCACTAAGAAACACAGACACTAAGAAACACAGACACTAAGAAACACAGACACTAAAAAACACAGCTACTAAGAAACACAGCTACTAAGAAACAAAGCTACTAAGAAACACAGACACTAAGAAACACAACCATTAAGAAACACAGCCACTAAGAAACACAGACACTAAAAAACACAACCACTAAGAAACACAGCCACTAAGAAACACAGCCACTAAGAAACACAGTTACTAAGAAACACAGCCACTAAGAAACACAGCCACTAAGAAACACAGCCACTAAGAAACACAGCCGCTAAGAAACACAGCTACTAAGAAACACAGTTACTAAGAAACACAGCCACTAAGAAACACAGCCACTAAGAAACACAGCCACTAAGAAACACAGCCACTAAGAAACACAGCTACTAAGAAACACAGCCACTAAGAAACACAGCCACTAAGAAACACAGCCACTAAGAAACACAGCCACTAAGAAACACAGCCGCTAAGAAACACAGCTACTAAGAAACACAGTTACTAAGAAACACAGCCACTAAGAAACACAGACACTAAGAAACACAGACACTAAGAAACACAGCCACTAAGAAACACAGCCACTAAAAAACACAGCCTGGAAGAAACACAGTCTGGAAAAAACACAGCCAGGAAGAAACACAGCCACTAAGAAACACAGCCACTAAGAAACACAGCCATTAAGAAACACAGCTACTAAGAAACACAGCCAGGAAGAAACACAGCCAGGAAGAAACATGGCAAAGAGGAAGGATTGTTTCTCCTGCTCCCTCTCCCTCTCCCTTTCTCTCTTCCTATCCCTCTCCCTCTCCCCTTCCGTCTCCTTTGCCACTCCTGCCGCTAAGCCGGTGGGAAGCACGAGACGGGAGGTAATAAGCACCGTTGCACAAGTTGAGGCTGACACAATAACTTCATAACACGACTCAATATTTTCTTTTTTCATATCCACATTTAATACTTTTGCTGTCAATATGATGTGAGTTTGAAAAGAATTCGTGCTGAAGGCAGCATATTAACCGGCGCAGTTATTATACAATTCAGCTTTCACCACTCAAAATGCAAAATATATGAATACGCGATCTGCGAGTACAATGATTTATACAATTTCCAATAAGCTGTCATTCGTTTTTAGAAATTGTAATTTGTTCATTTAAAACCTGTCGTGAGTTACATTTATTATTTTCGTAATATATTGCCTTGTAAATTCGCCACTTAATGGGGTAACTAATGGAGGGGAAGGGGAAGCAGCAGGCATTGCTCGCAGTGCTCAGTGGTGTAGTAAAGGGAGGGCCCGCGCACCTCATGTTGATGCAGCACGACAAATTGTATTAGTGAGACGAAGTAACACCTCACCACCACCGCCACCACCAACACCACCACCACCACCACAACAACAGCAGCAGCAGCAGCAGCAGCAGCAATAGCATCACCACCTCTACCTCCAGCACCACCACCACCACCACCACCACCACCACCACCACCACCACCACCACCACCACCACCACCACCACCAACACTACCACTACCACCACAAACACAACAACAACAACAACAACAACAACAACAACAACAACAACACACACACACACACACACACACACACACACACACACACAAACAAACATCAAAACAACTACGACTACGACAACTACAAAATAATGACGATAATGATGATATTAATAATAATGATATTAATGATAATAATAATAATAATAATAATAATAATAATAATAATAATAATAATAATAATATAGTACAATTAATAGATGAATGAATAAATAAATGAAAAATAAATAACATTAAAAATAAAACAAAACAAATCGAAACAGTAGAATTGGCCTAGACAACCGTGGATTTATCAAAACTAATGTATGAAAAAATAACATAAATAAGACAAGGATACAGCAACGGGACAGTTGATTTATGCAAGGCGGCTGTTTTCTCCTGATCATTTTGTTGTGTGTGTGTGTGTGTGTGTGTGTGTGTGTGTGTGTGTGTGTGTGTGATGGAAAAAAATATACAAGTCTGTATTTACTCCATATCCATATTTATGCTGACTAACTCAATCAAATCTTTCTTTCTATTTGTGTTCGATTTTTTTTCTTTTTTGTTTTGTCTCCATTTTCTGTGCATTTTTCTTTTTTCCTTTTTGTTTTGCTTTTCTTTTTTCTATTGTATTCGTTTTAGATATATACATTTTTCAAGTAATAACTTTTGTAGCTCTTTTTTAAGTTTTTCTTTCATCTACCTCATCATATTTGTTTCTTTTATCTTTGCTTCCTTTACTTTTCTCTGTTTTGCTGTGTACTGAATTGTAAAGCGAGAACCTGAAGCCAGGCACACACACACACACACACACACACACACACACACACACACACACACACACACACACACACACACACACACACACACACACACACACACACACAGAGTTGGTCAGTGGTCGAGGCACCAGCCACGCACGCACCCTTCCAGAATGCTTTCCAGAATACTTTCCGCATAAAGAATGAGAGTTGGAGACGCGGCGTTGCTTGGCTGGTGTGTGGAGGAGAGAGCGGGGCGGGGACTGGTAGGGCTGGGAGGAACCGGGGAAAGATGGGACGGGACAGAGGGGCAGGACGGCCTTGTTGGTAGAGTTTCTTATTTTGTTTTAAGTCAGTCTGAGAAGCCCTTTTTTCGACACCAGGCCAGACCCAGACAACTCCTTAGGCCGGGCGAGGCATGGCACACCGAGGCTATTGGTATGAGGATGATGATATTCGCAAATCAGAATTAGTAGTATTAGTAATAGTAATGGTGGTAGTAGTAGCAACAGTGGCTGCATCATTGGTACCAATAACAGCAGCAGAGCGCTTGTCGTAGTGGTGGTGGTGGTGGTGGTGGTGGAGATGCTTCTATTTAAGTTCCGCAACAGGTTTAGTATCAGAAATACTAACGTCATGTTTGATTATATAAAAGATACTTCCATAATGAGGTTCGTGAGGAAGTGGTGTAACGACGACGTGACAGCAACGCTAATGAGGAGCACGAGGAGGAGGCGGAGGAGGAGGAGGAGGAGGAGGAGGAGGAGGAGGAGGAGGAGGAGGAGGAGGAGGAGGAGGAGGAGGAGGAGGAGGAGAAGGAGGAGGAGGAGGAGGAGGAGGAGGAGGAGGACGACGACGACGACGACGAGGACGAGAAGGCGAGACAGCAGAAAAAAGACAAGGTGAAATTATGTAGAAATAGGAGAAGGAAGAAGAGAATGATGTAAAACTAGGATGAAGAGAAAGAGGAGAAGGAAATAGAAAAAGACGGGAGAAGGAGGAAATAGGAAAAGGAGGAGGAGAAGAAGGAGGATATAAGGAGAGAAGGGAGAACGAGGAGGAAATACGAAGAGAAGGGAGAAGGAAGAAGGAAGGAAGAAGGAAGATGAGAAGCGGGAGGAGCAACGTCTCACGCACACAAACATGCTTAATTGTATTGGTATTTCATTAGGGTTGTGTGTGTGGGTGGATGGATGTTACATCACGCTCTGCCTTGGCGCTGCCTTCATCACCAATCCATTCACGCGACAGTGACTGCAGACGGGAAACCTAACAAAAGTAAGTGAGCGTCTCCTTTAGGGAAAATGACAATATAATTTTGAGAAGTACCACTTAACCTTCGAGTAGCTCAGGCGTTTATGTGTATGGTCATAGTGTTATCTTTGAGTATAATAGAATAGTCGGCCATCCACGTATCGAGGAGACAGGCAAGGGCACAAAAAAAGATAGTTCAAAATTTGTGATGCTTAGCACTTAAGAAAAGTCAGGAGAATATGGAAAAATGTTAGATTCTAAAGGTAACTTCGATAATACAATCAGGCAAAGAGCTTTGGAACTTACGAATGATAGATTTGAAGATAGTAGTTAACTCTTGTATTAGTAAGGTGACGAACTAGATGAGATAGATTTGAAAAGGTGAAGATACTAATTAAACTCTTGTATTAGTAAAGTGGACGGACTAGACGAGATAATTACAGTCTTGGCAGCGACGGAGTGGGAGGCGCAATAACTCGTTCAGAGGAGCACGTTTACTTAAAATAAAGTAAGGACTGTTTTATTGCTACAATATTACGTAGTAGTCATACAGCTAATCATGAATTTAGAGTGCTGAGAAGATGGTGAGAGAAATAACATGAGGCTGCGTGGGCTTGAGAAACACGAAGAGAGTATCATAGATCAGGGAGGAACCTAAGCCTTAAGATACTCAAGACTCCCATTAAGACTCTAAATAGGCCAGAGGAAGGTTATGTTATGCGCATAGCTCCCAGTAAATTGTCAGAACCGTCCTGGCAGAATGGCAAGCCGGGAAAGAAGGCAGAATGGAGGCAGGCGGGAAAAGGATGAAGGCAAGGCGAGATTAGAAAATATTTTGGGACGAAATGGAAGAGCTGGGTAAGGAAGATGAGTGGAGAAAAATGCGAGAGGCTTTTATCGTGTTTTGAACTGTTAATGGCTGGCGCTGATGATAATGAAGATAGTGACGCTGGTGACGGTGAGGGTGGTTGTGATGATGGTGATGGTAGTGGTGGTGGTGGTGGCGGTGGTGATAGTAATGACGATAATGGTGACTGATGGTGATTAATGGTATGGTCGTATGGTCGTGATACATTAGTTGGTCTGTGTGTGTGTGTGTGTGTGTGTGTGTGTGTGTGTGTGTGTGTGTGTGTGTGTGTGTGTGTGTGTATCTTTAATGTACGGAATATGTCTATGTATGTATGTATGTATCACTACCACTGCTATTATTGCTACTACTACTACTACTGCTACTACTACTACTACTATTACTAATGTTGCTACTACTACTACTACTACTACTACTACTACTACTACTACTACTACTACTACTACTACTACTACTACTACTACTACTACTACTACTACTACTACTACTATTACTACGACGACGACAACGCTGCTGGAGAGAGAGAGAGAGAGAGAGAGAGAGAGAGAGAGAGAGAGAGAGAGAGAGCATCAGTTTTGTAAGTAATGTTTAAGGATAACACATGAGCAATAATCTCAGTTTAAAATTCCTGACAAGCGAGGCATTATCTTAGCCTGTCTCTCCTTCTGACATTATTGACTCGCTTATTGTCTCAGGAAAAAGGCTTTGTGTTAATAAAGGGCTGTTTGTCTACTTCTCCATATACCGTTAACATTTTTTCCTTCGTAATGACAAACATAGTACAGTTATTATTGTTTCAGACGATAAGAAAGGATGAAAAAAACAAAGAGAATTAATATCACTGGTAATAAAACTTAATAAAGAAATATTTTGTATAGATAAAATAATCAAATAACGATAAATTATTTCTCTGCTAGGATTTTGTCTCTCTCTCTCTCTCTCTCTCTCTCTCTCTCTCTCTCTCTCTCTCTCTCTCTCTCTCTCTAGCTATTTCTTTCAAGTTTCATTGTTTCATATATTTTCACTCACTCATAACTTTATTTTTTCACCTGATTGATAAATAAGTCTCGCCCGTATTATTTTTAGTTTTGGAGCAAACCTCTCCCACCCCTATCTCTCTCTCTCTCTCTCTCTCTCTCTCTCTCTCTCTCTCTCTCTCTCTCTCTCTCTCTCTCTCTCTCTCTCTCTCTCTCTCTCTCTCTCTCTTTCACACACACGCACACACACACATATCTCCAGCAAAGTGTGTGCAGCCGCCACTGGGGAAAGAAGTCTCAGCGTGGATGGATAAATACATCATCACTGTCACATTTTTTAGCGGCGCCTCGGAAATAGGACATCCAACAGCGTCTCTCCAAAGAAGCAGCCGTGCGTAAGACCCGTGACTGCATAGACTGTGTAGATATTGCCTTGAATTATCGGGTGTTTGTTTCTGAGGCGACGTGATTTAATTCTCCTTTAATTTGATGCTCAAGATTGATATTCACTTTGGCTTTGGGGATCATAATAGCTCAGTTTTGTATTTAATCTGGTCTTTTATGGGGAAGGGGACTGAGTATGGCTGCATAACGGTGATAAATACCCATGTTCTGGTGTGGTTGAAGAGATACAAAGCGTATTGAAGCTTGGTAGACTTGGTAGCGAGTAGCCGTGGAGGCTTGAGAAGTAGCCGGTGGCCAGAGCGAGACTTGTAGTCGGTAGAGGCTAGATGAAGCAAGCTTGTAGTAAGCGTGATGATGTAGAATTACAGTCTACACACTGGAGTGTGACTGTAGACAGTAGACTGTAGACTGTAGAGGTAGACTGGCTGTGCAGGACAGTATAACCAGTCAAAGAGAGAAGGCAAGCGGATTGCCAGGCAGAGCGTGAGTCTATCCCCGAAGCTGTGTTGGGAACGACTGAATTGAATGCGGCGTCCCGTGGGGGCGTGGGTTGGCGGAACAATACCCACGGTCGCAGTACATCATACGGTAGAATATTACATTACATTACCGCGCATAAAAGTAATCTGTCTATGATACCCACTGATTTCTTGTTTACCACACTGAAAATATATTGAATAGAGAGGTTAATAAAAAGAATCGAGTTTTCTATGATTTTGATGTTGGAATATTTCTCTCAGTTGAAACGATAGGGAAAGTAGAGATAAATAAAGAAAATGTATGCCAGTTTGGTTTTAACGTCCCGATGCTTCTTAATCTCTTCAGTACCAAGACGCGTTTCCATACTCATTTTGGTTACTATTTGGTGATTTTATACAGGTTCAGAATGTGTTGGGATTAGAAGAGTAAAGATTCTGGACATTAATCTTTTGACCTCCATAAACCCTTCCTAATGCAAATAAAATCATCTAATCGTACCAAAAATTCATGGTAAAAATTCGTCTCAGTGTTGAAGGGGTTAAGTTGAAGGTCACAGGAAAAAATAGAGAGATAAATGGGAAAAAATGAGGGCGAGTTTGATTTTGATGTCCCCATACTTCTCTCAGTTGAAGTCATAAGGAAGAGGAATTGAAGCTGCAGAGAATTGCATAGTTTAGCAAGTGTTGTTCCAGGGTTTCGTTTCTCAGTCTCTTCCTTTCGTAGCTGTTCAGAGATAAATGAAAAACGAAGGTCAGTTTAATTTTGATGTCCAGATATTCCCTCAATTAAAGTCATAGGATAGGAAAATTGAACCTGATAGAGAGTTGCTTAGTTTATTAACGTGTTCATTTAGGGATTCGCATCTTAGTCAGTCCCTTTTGTAGGTGTTCTGATAACTGCCACAGCGCCTTAACACAATAGTCTCTGCAGTGTTTATTGAAGAGGTGAAAATAGATCAAACCTGTCACAAATATCTCACCATCCATCGCTGTGTTAAAAATGAACGTGACAATTAATATGACTTGCAGATGTTAGTGAGCTAATTTCCATCACTTTACATGAATATTATAATGTCATCTGGAAGCTTCTGATTAAATTAAATGAAATTATTCGTTTACAAATAGAGTGCTAGATAACTTGAGCTGACTAAGCAATCACGTTTGTAATACTGAGTCAATAGATTTAGAAAACTATAGATAAAGGTACCGATAGTGTTGATAGATGTATGTTTCATAAAAGGAGCGAGCTACCGATAGAACAGCTGGGTTTATGCAGGTAGGCTTACGTACCTTACTCGTATCGTATTCTTGTATTCCCTAACCTCTTTCACCTTTACCTGCGTGCTATCGATCAGTTGATTAACCTTAGTACGTCTATTTACAGTAACCTAAATAGTCTCTTTGTCTTCGTGTCCTCATATCCTTGCCTTCTGACCTTTACCTCTCTCGTCCTCGCTTCGTCCTCCCTGCCGTACTGCCGGGATGGGTCGGAGGCGGGGACGAGCTGACGGGTCAAAGGGTAATGGACAACATACTTTGGGCTGGGAATCAATTACTTACCAGCGACTGCCCTAACAAGTAATTTTTCTGTATTTTTACTTCCTGCCATCCTCCATGTGTGTGTGTGTGTGTGTGTGTGTGTGTGTGTGTGTGTGTGTGTGTATGTTGGTGGGATGGATGTATGTATGTTGTGATAAATGTGTGAATGAAGATGTAAGAAGGATGAGGTGGCATGAAGAGTAGAAGAAAGAGGAAAAGGAGGAGGAAGAAGAGTAAGAATAAGAGGAGGGAGAAGAGAAGGAGGAGGAAGAGGAGGAAGAAGAAAGAATAGAGGGTTTAAAAAAAAGTGAGGAGATTTGAAATGAAAGAGAAGAAAAATTAGGAGGAAGAGAAGAAAGGAAGGAAGATAAGAAGGAAAAACGGAAGGACGAAAAGGAACAGGAGGAAGAGCCGGAAAAGGAGGAGGAGAAGGAGAAGGAGAAGAAGGAGGAGAAGGAGGAGGAGGAGAAGGAGGAGAATATCGATCACTTGTCATGGTATGAGGTAAAGGAACGAGAGAGAGAGAGAGAGAGAGAGAGAGAGAGAGAGAGAGAGGTGAAGGTGGCAGCGTTTGAAGGAACCATTTCTGCGGCAGGTGGTGATGGGGCGGATTTTCCTCAGCCCACGCCGATATTGGCAGCTTCGAGGCAGCTTTGATCGGCCCACACACCCGCAGCCTTTCGCCGAACGCCCCCTTCTCCATCCACAACACCCACTGCTCCTCCACCCTCCACCCTCCACCCTCCATCCTCTACCCCTGCACCACCACAGCCTGCCTTGCTCATTTTTAGCCTCTTTTCTTTTCTTTTTTTTTTTTTTTTTAGTTTGGTGCGTATTTGAATGAGGTTCCCTTCGCCTTTTTGAGACGCGGGTCAGAAGAAGTAAGCAAAAGACACCTCTAAGTCTTCTTCTTTCTCCTCCTTTCCTGTCTGAGAATGAGGGAAGAGAGAGCTCTCTGGGAACTGGAAAGCTGTTGCAATGCTCCCTCAGTCCTCATCCTTCACACCATCTCCGTCCTCCTCTTTCTTCTCCTCCTCCTCCTCCGCACTATCATCATTCCTCACTCCTCTCGTTCCGTTTCTTCTGTCTATTCTGTGGTGTATTTGTTCGTCTAAACACCTTTAAGTTAAAACACAACTCTTTCTTCTAGCATCTTTTTTTTTCTTCTTAACAAAAAATATCAAAGAAAAAATTATTAAGGAATGTTAAGTCACAGTGCTGAAGAACCTGAAGTGGACATTAGGAAGACTTATGTATGAAAGTAATTGATGGATTTATTTAAGGACGTTTTATGGTCGGACATCTTGACGGATTTTTGTAGCTTCTTATGTTCTTATATTCTTTTCATCTTTTTTCTTTCTTTTCTTTTTCTTTTTTTTTTTTCTTCTTCTTCTTCGTCTTCTTCTTCGCTTTCTCGTTGTTTTTGTTCTTGTTTTTGTTCTTCTTTATCTTTATCTTGCTTTTGTTCTTCTTGGTTTTCTTTTTCTTCTTCCTGTTCATTTTTTTCTTATTCACCTTCTTCTTTTTATCCACTTTATTATCCTTCTTCTTCTTCTTCTTTTTCTTCTTCTTCTTCTTCTTCTTCTTCTTCTTCTTCTTCTTCTTCTTCTTCTTCTTCTTCTTCTTCTTCTTTTTCTTCTTTTTTCTTCTTCTTTTTCTCCATATTCTTATCTTTCTTCTTCCTCTTTCTTCTTATTCTTATCTTATTGTTATACTTATGATTTCTATCCTTTTCTTCTTCTTCTTCTTCTTCTTCTTCTTCTTCTTTTATTTTCTTCCTCCTTCTCCTCCTCCTTCCTGCCACACCTTGGATCTAGGTGAAGAAGCCGTCACGTCTATTTAAAGCCAAATATTGACATTACAAGAAAAGGATGCAACGGCCTCTCCAGACCAGACTGTGATAAAGTAATAAAGAACCTCAATAGCTGCTCCGAAAAAAACTTCAGAAAAATTGCAGAACCCATGAAGTAAGACAGTCACGAGGGCATTCATTGATAATTTTTTTTAGCTTGTCTGACTCAATTTTTACCATGTCTTTTGGGTGTGATTAGACCATTTTATTTACATTAGGAAGGGTCTAAGGAGGTCAGAAGATTAATAATTTTAGTCTTTATTTTAATCCCCAACATAAATTTCTAAAGCTGTATAAAATCACCAAATAGTAAGCAAGAATGAATATGGAAACGCGTCATGGTACTGAAAGGGTTAATCGTCGCTTTGATTGATTTGGTTCTGCTCCGATATATGTTATTACACCGACGACTCCAGGAACACAGTGTATATCCTCATTGCTGAGTACAGAGACCATGTCCTCGCTCTGTCTCGGGAGAAGTGAAGTAAAATTGAACGTCTCTGGCCAACGCTGAGACCGGAGTTAAGAACGGAATTGAAGCGGAACCTGATTTGCGGGGGTAACGTTCTGACTCTATGGGATCCTTGAATCGGACGTGTGGCGAACAGATGTAAAGGAACTGAAATATGCGTGAGAAAAATGTTTTCTCTTCAGCCTTCTGAAAAAAAAAGAATGAATATATAAAATTGAATGAAACAGAATATAAAAAATAATAAAAGTAAATTAATTAAATGAAAAGTAGACTGATAAGCTAATAAGTAAATAAAACATAAGTAAAATCTAGCAAAGAAAAAAATATGACAAATTGGATATAGACAAGAAAAGTAGATGAATAGATAAGATAAAGCATTAGAAAAAAAAATATAACTGTTCATAAACAAACACAGTAAAATGAGGAAAAATGAGGAAAAACAATAGAAATTAATAAATAAGATGAAACAGGTAGCAAAATAAAAAGATGAATAGCTGAATCAACAACAAAAGTAAAAAAAAAAAAAAAAAGAAAGGAATAAATAAAATGCATAGGTGATAAAAGTAACAAATATAAAAATGACTAATAAGTGATACGTTGAAATAAACTAATAAAATAAGATAAAACCAAAATAAAGAAATGAAAACAATTTAAAAAGGAATCGATAAATAAAAGACGAAATGTAGCGAGACGAGATGTTTATTATTATTATTTCACTAAACTGTAAAAATCTCTCACTATTATTACTGTACGTGTGTTGTGTAATGGCTTCTTAAAACCAACACCAGAGTTCCCACCATGCCTGAGTATCTTCCCTTTGTGTTTGTCACCGTCTCTTATAATGCGATACTATTATATTTTCAAGTGTATTTTAACAACCAAGGTGTCCACATTGAACCGTTGAAAGGTAATTGTGAGGGTTTGTATATGGAAAGGCAGCGTCACCCTTCCTGTGCCTAGGGAGATGGAATGAGATGGTCAGCCAGTTCCTCTCCCTATCACGCATTACAAAACTATTTTTTCAATGGAGAGAGAGAGAGAGAGAGAGAGAGAGAGAGAGAGAGAGAGAGAGAGAGAGAGAGAGAGAGAGAGAGAGAGAGAGAGAGAGAGAGAGAGAGAGAGAGAGAGAGAGAGAGAGAGAGAGAGAGAGAGAGAGATAGAGGAAAATCTGGAAAGAAGTAATGATAAATCAAACAAATGATAAGAATAACAATTTCCTAAGATGTTTGTAATAAGATACATTATCTCCTCTAAAATAACAATATATAGGTTAGCGCCGGAAAGAGAGAGAGAGAGAGAGAGAGAGAGAGAGAGAGAGAGAGAGAGAGAGAGAGAGAAAGCCCTCACGTACTGTGCGGCTCAAGAGTACGTGGTCATGCATTTTATGGCGCGGTGGCTGGACTGGGGCACGTCCCTGGCATGCTGCACGCGCCAGGCCCAGCACGCCCCTTGGGATCGGCGAGGCGGGGAGATTTATTATGGTGGGGTGAAGTGGAGGTGATGCAGTAGACCACACCCTCCCCATCCCATCACTCCTGCCTCCTGTTAGCCTCTTACTAGCTTTTTTTTCATCATCCTTCCCTCACTCCCCACACCTCGCCCCATTATGATGCTCAGTATGTTTCCAAGGCAATGAAAATTTATCTAAAGTAATGTTGGCCCTAAAATTCATAGGTGAGCCTCGGACGCGTTGTCTATCTTGGTGAAAATATAACAAAAACACTGATGTTTTTTTTATACAAAGGGTAAAAATCCAGCCAAGGGCAAAAAGAAAAAAAAAAATACAATGAAAAGGAGCCCACTGAGGTGCCGGTCCCTGAACAAAGGTAAAAAGAATTAGCCCAAAGAATGGGATAAATGTTTTGAAACGTACGTCTTAAATGAGTTCAGGTTATGGGTGAATGGAAATACAGGAATTACATTGGGAAGGAACAATTCCAATATTAGAATTATCAACATCGACCAAAAATAAAAAAAAATGAAAAATAACGTAAATAATGGAGATGATGATGATGATGATGATGATGATGATGATGATGATGATGATGATGGTAATGATGATAGTAAATATGATAGTAATAATAATAATAATAATAATAATAATAATAATAATGATAATGATAATGATAATAATAATAATAATAATAATAATAATAATAATAATAATAATAGTAATGATAACAATTAAGTCTGAAGAACAATATGTGGTGTTATGCCTGTGTGAGGACGAGGCAGCGAAGGAATTGAAATAGATAATGGAAAAATAAGAAGCTCTTCCTCCCCCTTTCATGAAAAAAAGCCTAAGGCGAGATATTTACTTTACTGTATGAAAAGCTTTTCTTACTTTCATGTCCATATGTTTCCATCATGGCATTGTATTATCAATAAATATCTTTTCTTACGGAAAAGAGAAACTAGCCAAGAGCAAAAAAAGGGTATTAAAAAATGCTCATTTATAATGCTAGTTTCCTTAAGGATTGATGCAGAATTAACCAAAATTCAGGGGCAAATGTCAGAGCATGTATTAGCTGGATGTCAATTTCTATCAGAATTATGTATCAACATCCATTTATTTTTTTTATTTCACAGCTGAGCACACACACACACACACACACACACACACACACACACACACACACACACACACATGTAGTGGATAAGGTGGTGAGCGTGGGGTCGGGCAGACGTCCATGCGTAGGTTCGAATCCCACCACGTACAACCTTAAACACTACCATTTGTCGAGTGGTTTAAAGTTACCTACATGTCACCATGATACCCAGGTTCTAGGTGGTTACATCCAAGATGAGCCTGGGTGGTGATATGGGCCCTGATAGAGGAACCACTATAAATAAAATTGCCTGCGCTACTAATGGGCGGAAGCTGAACAGTGCTTCCTACAAACTCTTCAAGTGAGCCTACAGGTGCTATAGGCCTTAACGTAAAACACAAGCACACACACACACACACACACACACACACACACACACACACACACACACACACA
>NC_059292.1:13066189-13083689 GCF_017591435.1 Portunus trituberculatus | reverse complement strand
TTCCTTTCTCTTTTTTTCTTGTTCACATATATGTATTAAGTAATGGAGATATTTTCGACATACATCAGAGTGATATCCTTTCTTCTTTCTCCTATCTCAAAGATTTGTTTGATCATCGCTTGTCTGACTCCAGCAAAGAATAGAAAGAAACATTCACAAAGCAGCACTTCCAGGAATCACCTTTTGAAAACCAACCTTTCAGCGTTCAGTAACCACGTAGAGAAAATGGCTGTCGGAAATCAGCGTTTGAGAATCATCCTTTGTAATGAATGGTGACGTTAAAGATCTGAGCAGCACGTTAAAGATGAATAATGGAGCTTGGGGATCGAACCGGGAACCCACAAGCACTGTGTAACTTGTACTAATGGTAAGAATAGATGGTTGGCCAGATCTGAGCAGAAAGACGAACAAATAGACAGAAAAAGAGGACAAACAGATAAGAAGACGAGAAAAAGAGACTGAAAAGGAGAACAAATCGAAATATAGTAATAGAAAGACAGACAAACATACATAAAAGCAGATAGACAAATATAAAAGGCCAATAAATACTGAAAAAAGTAGTAGACTGGCGGATAGAGATACAAACAGGTAGTCTGAAAACGAACAGATAAATTGATAAATGAAAAGATTAACAAATGGACGGAGAGATAGCCAAGCAAATTAACGGACAAACAGGTCAACAACGGTGACTGGCAGATATACAGACCTAACCTAACCTAACCTAACCTAACCTAAGTAATGAGGCAAAATTAGTGTATGAAAAAAAAATATGTATGTTATCTGTGTTATATATATTTGTATGCACCGAAATAAAAGAAACTCCAGCGTTGAATGTGCATGAGGTCCTCGATGTATCCTCTTCCTCCACCTTTTCTTACCTGAAAGGAGAACCGACAACCTGCAGATGTACCAGAGAAGCCACGCACTTCCCTTTGAAACAGTCACTCCTAAATGAATAAATGGAAAAGAAATAAGCATCACTTGGACGTCTGCCTCTCTTCGCTTAACTCCTGCCCTGTTTTACTTTCTATTTGGTGGGACTGTTTGAAGGCTTTTTTTTTGTATCTCTTTGCTCGTAACTTTTGTAGGATATTTTGATGTATTTTGAAAAGTTTTATATTCCAAGTTAACTTTTTGTATTTCATTACAGTGTGAGGAGCAGGGTACCTTATTCTGAAACACTACTGTACAGTATCTCTAATACATCCAAAACACTCTAGGTGAAGTTACACGGGCTTTGAGTTATGTTTCTACCTTTGTAGTTTCGTACAAACAAGATTCATACATTATTAACAGGAGAAACAATCTTGAGAACTTGCCTAATTGCCTTATTTTTTTCAATAGTAGTGAGAGAGCGAAGTGTTTCAAAATATGATCTTGGTGGGATTGCTCGTGGAACTTCAGAACATAAGATCACAAACATTGATTTTAGTTCCAATTGTAAGACTTTCCCTGTCTTTCTTCAACTTGCAATATTCCCCTCCCTCTTTTTTTTCTCCCTCTCTCTCCTCCTCTGTAATCCTCTCTGTCTCTTTTTCCCTTTACCCGTCCTCCTTGAATCTCTTCTCTCTCCTCTCATTTAACTGGAAAAACACTTCACTTCTTCATGCACTCTCTCTCTCTCTCCCTCCCTCCCTCTAAAATCTTTTACATATACTCCCTCTCTCACTGGTTCCTTGCGATATGATTCTTTCCGCTCTCTCCTTCCCTCCTGAAATCTTTCCATCCCGTTTCACCTTTCCTCCCTACCTCTTTCTCTTCTCTTCATCCCTCTTATATCCTTTTCTTCTTTTTTCCATCCTTCTTTGCTGAAATTCTCTTGCTTTCCTTCCTCCTTTCTTCACTGTCGTTGAAATTCTTGCTGTTGAACTCTTTCCCTTCTTCCCTTCCTCTCAACCTTTTTCGTTTTTCAGCTATTTTTCCTCTCTTCTCTGTAGTCTTTTCTTTCCTTTCTTGGTTCTCTCCCCTTCTCTCCAGCCAACTTTCTAGCCGCCTCTTTTCCTTCTTCCCGCCTTCTTTGCTTCCCCTCCGCTGAGAGCTCCCCCAATACCAGCTTCTGAAAAACATCTCTGGTTCCCTAATCCGACGCACCTTTCACCGCCTCAGTATTCTGCCGTCTTTCCACATCCCTACGCCTGACTTCTACTCCCTCTCCGCCCTCTATCTAGTCTTCCTCGCCTTACACCCCGCGCCTTCCTACTTCTAACCCCTGTCCTTTCTTCCTTCCTTCCTTCTCTCCTCTCACCTCTCCCACTCTCCTCTTCCCGCCGCTGACTGCTGACGGTACTTCACGCCTCAGATGAAACGCTTGGCTGCGAAAATTTCCGACTCTCTTGAAGGCGAGTTCTCGTTACGACGTTGTTCCTGTACTTTACACAGGCAAAGCGGCCGAACGCGCAGGAGGGCGATTGGCACAAGGGTAGAAAATGTTATGTTAAAAGAGGCTGATGAGGGAGGACACGCCTGAAATACGTAGGTTATTGCTGCGAGGGGGAAAAAATTCTGATAGTTCATGGAGAGTACGTAGTTGATTTAAGGCGATGTGAAGGCTAGGGAAAGTGTTATGCTAAAAGACTTCAGCGAGGGCGGACATGCTTGAAATAGGTTACTGTTGCAAGGACGAGAAAAAAAATGTAAGACAGTTCATGGAGAGTGCGTACTTGATTCAAGGCGGTGCGAAGGGTGCGGAAAATGGCTTTTGGGAGATGGGAAATACTTCACCGCATGGAGGAAAAACACATTTTAAGTTTGTGTTTGGATTGGAGAAAGCTTGGTATGGCATAATATATTTGTGTAAAGAGAAAAAAAACATATAAAAAGCAGATTATTTGTTGTCATGGCATACTGTTTGACCCGTTTTGTGGCGGGAAAACTTGGAAATAAAAAGAAAAAGAAAACTATGTAAGTCATTATGAGTTTCAAACGTCTAAAATTTTTTTCCCTTTACAAGCTGAGCAGCGGCGGACTAATTACGTACAAACTGCTAAGAAACTATTACGGAGTGTTTACAAACTTACATTGAGAGGGAAGTCGTGTGTCACGCTCAAGTTTGGCGCTGTTTCTCCTTTTCCTTTTTTTTCCCTTTTTTCATGTTCTTGTTTTATGAGTTCCAAACTTCTCCGCGACAAGATCAGTTTCGGTTACCTTCATTTTTGACTCTTGAAGGAAACTTTGGCTTCTTTTGGTTTTTGGAAAGCCACGTAATTGATAATTTTATTAATAGCTGCGTCATAATTTCGCCATCCCATTTCACAATATTCAAACTGTTAAAAGAGAAGATGGTATAAAGAAAAAAAGCTTGGTATTATTGTTGATCTGAGTTTAATAAAGGACTTGTTTTTATTTACTCTGTCATTCCAGATTTGCTTGTCAGATTTAGTTCATCGCTCACCATTTCATACCTGAGAGTCACAATTAGGTTTACTCTCGCAATTATCTATCCTGTCTCAATATTTCACACCTGTCCACCATGAATACATTAATTCTCACCATTCCACATCTGCAACATATATTTATTTACTCTAGTTACTGTACACCTATAATCACACATCTCTAGCACCACAACTCCACACACAAATGTAGAAATACAAGAGATGAAAACAACACATTACTTATCAGTGACTCTTCGGAACCCTCATACCTTCCATGCATCTCTCTTCATCCTCTGCCTCCGCCTTGTCTTTGTGAAGCTTTGCACCAACCGAGAATCGTATACTTAAACACTTTTCTTTCTCATCAGGTCTTTTTCTAAGGCCACGGAGTTGATTCATCGGGTTTTTATTTCTGTTTTTCCTTATAAAGATGTAAAATCCTTACTAAACTATCACTGGTATCATAAAAGGAATACTCTTGAAAATCTCACTGTTATTAAATATAGATTATTGAGTTAAGAAGTAAAAACCTTACGAATACCATCCATAATTTCACAGATAGCTAGTTAGTATATAGACAAAAATGTAAGTTATACACAGTAGCATTGAAGATAAACACTGATTACATTGTTTTTGTTCCAATGATAATCTTGATATTAGCAAGCTTATATCAAGAACAACCAACTTCCGTATGCATATTGTAAAACATCATAAGTAAAATTACACACCTTGACTTTCTTCATTTATTCTTTCCAACACATCAGATCACTCTGTCTAACAAGTGTCTCGCATTTCTCTCTCTCTCCTGGAAGCTCCTCTTGCCAGCACACCTTGTCCACACTGCAGTGTTTCAGTAGCCTGCCATGCTGGACGAACGCACCTCTATAAACACCTAAAGGAAACAATGAGATGGAAATTAATAGATCTTACAATTTCTAGCCAATATTATGTTGGGTTATGGCTGCAAAACAAGGGTAATTGCCATAAAATTGTTAGTGAGTTTCAAGTGGAAGTGAAAGAGTTAGAGGACCACAAGAACTGAATAAGCGTCGCGTTACTTCATTAAAATCAACGAATGGCGTTCTTAGTAACTGAAGACCACCGCTGCTTGTCTGTCTGGCTTTTAGTGGCCTAGCTGCAGAATTGGAAGAGGAGGTAGAGGAGAAAGAGGAGGAATAGAAAATAAACGAAGAAATGCAAGAGGGGGAATAAGAAGGCAAAAGGAAAGACAAGAAGGTGAAGGAGGATTTGAAAGAAAAAAGGAAAAAATAGAGAAGGGGAAAGAGGATGAAAAAAAAGGAAGGAGAGAATAAGGAGGAGGAGGAGGAGGAGGAGGAGGAGGAGGAGGAGGAGGAGGAGGAGGAGGAAGAAGAGGAGGGGGAAGAAGAGAGTAAGAATAAGACAAAGAAGAATATAATGGGAGGGGTGTAGGGGAGGGAGAGGAGGAATAAAAGGAGTAGGGGAGGGATAGGAGGAATAAAAGGAGGAGGAGGAGGAGGAGGAGGAGGAGGAGAGGAGGAGGAGGAGGAGGAGGAGGAGGAGGAGGAGGAGGAGGAGGAGGAGGAGGAAGAAAAGAAGAGGAGGATGAGGAGGAGGGGGTAGAAGATGGAGAAGAAGAAAAAGAAGAAAAAAGATAAAGAAGAAGAAACAAGATGAAGATGAAGATGAAAAGAAAGAAGAAAAGAAAAGAAAAGAAGGAAATACAAAAAAAAGAAAAGCAGAGAAAGGAGAAGAAGAAGGAGAAGAAGAAGAAGAAGAAGAAGAAGAAGAAGAAGAAGAAGAAAAAGAAGAAAAAGAAGAAGAAGACGAAGAAGAAGAAGAAGAAGAGGCGGAAAGCTTACATATTCACCATCTGCCTTCCTTGGTAGTAGTGGTGGCGGAAGCGGTAGCAGAAGTGGTGGTGGTGGTGGCGGCAGCGGAGATGGCACCACCACCACCACCACTACCACCACCACCGCCTCCACGAGCAGAGCAGAGCAGAGCAGAGCAGCAGTGGCAGTGTAGGCAACATTTGGCGGTGACAGTCTCCCCTTAGCGATGACTGGCTATGTGTACAGACTGGCCATGCACCCTCACCTCTTGTCTGGGCAGGAGAGTTTATGCCACTAGTAGCCGCCCGACGCACGCTGAGATACTGAAGACTAAAACACGCCAGCTCCCCACCGCGCCCCGTTACTGGCTTGCTTTACGGCTCGCCCTCCTCCACGCCACCTTCCTGCCTCCCCGCACCTGCAAGTAGAGCCCCGCACGACCTTCCAGAGTGAACCGCGGCTGGCTGGCTGGCTGGCTGGCTGGCAAGGGAGGAAGTTAGTGGTCTGGAAATTTTTAGCCGTTACCAAGATGCAGAGGAGGGAGCAGGGAGTGCAGGTAGGGTAGATTGGAGGAAAGGAGGTTGAGGAAATGGAGAAAAAGATGATTGGATGAGAGAGAGAGGGAAGAAAGAAAAGAAAATGATAGATGAATAGAGAAGAGTAAATGCGAATAATTTTTGTAACGAAGAAGGAAAAAGAGTAGAAATAAAATAGATATTTAGAAAGAAAATACAGAGAAAAAATGTGATTCGATGTCAAAGAAGGAAAAAGAGAAAGAGAGGAAAAACAGAAAGAGAGAGAGAGGAAAGGAAAGAGAATGGAAGGCATAACAAAGAAGGAAGAAAATCGCAAGGGACGGTAGATCAGGGGAATGGGGGGGAATAAAGACAATGGAAGAAAGGAAAGATAGAGATAGGAACATGGAAAAGGCGTGAGATTTGCTAAGAAGGAGGTGGAGGAGGAGGCAAAGAGAAAAACAAAAGGTAGGAAGGGGAAGGAAAGAACAACAAAGGAAGAGAATGGAGGAGAGAAGGAAATGAAAGAAGTAAAGGGTACAGGAGAGGAAGGAAGACTTGTAGTAAGGAAAGAATGGGGAAACAAGACAAATAAGATCGTGAAAAGCAAACTTGAAAAAAAGATGAAAGGAAAGCAAAAAAGAAAAAAAGAATAACAGGTATGAGGAAAGAAAGGAAGAAAGGAAAGATAAATTATTGTAGAAAGAGAAGAAGAGATAGTGAATATGAATGAAAGTAGGAACGGAAAGAAGAAAAAAAGAGAGATACGAAACAAAAGCAAAATGTTGGAAAAGAGGAATTGAAGTATGAAACAAAAGAAAAAACGAGATAGATAAATTACTGTAGAAAGAGAAGAAAGGATATTGAGATGATATATTGAAGGCAGATGGAAGAAGGAAGAAAAGAAAGAGAAGAAAAGAGAAGGAAAGAAAAAAGAGAACAAAAGGTTGCAAGAATAGGTATAAAAGAACAAAAGTAAGAAAAAATAAATACATTACTGTAAAAAGAGAGGTAAAGGGAAAAGAGAGAGAAGAGAAGGGAAGAGGAAAGAGAAGTGGACAGAATTAAGTAAAGATATTTTGTCATGTTGTCGTGCAGTTTATGAAGAGCAGAGAGGAGGAAGGAGAGGCAGGGGAGGAGAGGAGATGGAGGGGAGAGAGAGAGAGGGGAGGAAGGCAGAGCAGCATATCAGATTAACAAGAGTCTTTAGGATAATGATGCTTTAATCTTCCACGAGGCTGACTTCACCAGGGAGGGATAATTCCACCTTGAAGGGAAGCCACGCAGCGCAACCTTTGGAGTTCAGACAGTCTTGTACAGGAGGAGGAGGAAGAGGAGGTGGTGGAGGAGGAGGAGGAGGAGGAGGCGGTAGAAGAGGAAGAAGAAGAGGAATAACAGGAGGAGGAGAAACGTCTAATGTTATAAACGAAGGAGAAGAGTTATTTCCCTGGGTTACTGAAAATGAGAAACAATAGAAAAAGGAGGAAAAAAAGAAAAGTTACTGAGTTATGGCACTGCAATAACAAGGCCACATGAATGGTTTGGAACAGGAAAGAAAACGGTACCTCTCCTACCAAGAAACAGCTATCAGCCAGGATCGAGAGGAAAGGTATGTATGGAACTTGAGAGGAATACATATTAGCAAACATGTTGGACTATACTTGACTTTGCAGGACTGGTTGGAATAAGCTACAGTGTCTGATGCAAACAGAATGGGAAATGTGAAGCAGTAAAATGCGGAGGCGGGAGGAGGAAGTTAAGATGGATTAGGAATAAATGAAGTGAGGAGAAAAGAAGGTACAGTGGAACCATGCGCGCTTTGGGGTCCGAGGGGTCTCCAAGCGCACGGGTTCGAATCCTGTCCACGGTCCGAGTGTAGGTTGGGCTTCCTCACTCGGGGCAACGGTTTCCTAGCGGGTGGGCTTGAGATAGGAGGTACCACAAAAAGTATCTATCTCCTTTAGCCTAGAAATTCCCGTGAAAAAAGCCCGCATGGTATAAAAAAGAAAGAATTAGGAGGTAGAGAAAGTAATGATAATAGTTTTCATTATCATGGCAAGATTAAGCCACAACAAGGACATTTGAGGTGAAAAGAGAAACTTTAGCAATATGAGAGAAAGACAAGGAGGAAGTGGTAGTTACAGAAGCTTAAGCAGTAGTAGTAGCAGCATGAGATGGAGGAGGAGGAGGAGGAGGAGGAGGAGGAGGAGGAGGAGGAAAGGAAATTACCATATTTGTTCAAAATTGCATGTGTCCTCTACCTTTACGATGCAACCTTCCTTCCTTCTTTCCTTCCTTCTTTCCTTCCTTCCTTCCTTCCTTCCTTCCTTCCTTCCTTCCATTCTTAGTTCATGCTTACTTGCCTACCTACCTTCCTTCCTTTCGTTTTTCTGATATAATTATTCATTATTTCTTTCCTTCTCTCGTCTTTTCTTTCTTTTTATTTTAGTTGCCTGCCTGCTTGCCCACCAGCCAAACTGTCATTTTTCCTTCTTTTTTTTTATATTGCTTGCTTTCCTCCTTCCTTCCTTCCTTCCTTCGCTTTTCACAACAGCTCAAGACACCTCTCACACTAAGGCCGCGAGGAAGAGCAAAATTCTTATCTTTTATCTCAGTTCTCAAGGAAGAAAGTCTCTTCCCCTCTTATTATTGATGTTAAGTGTATTTTTCTCAGCCAGGCAGCCACATGAGTATCCTTCACGCCTGTAATTGTAGTCAGAAGGTATAAGTCACCGTCTTTGTCCCTTGACATCACACTACGTCACTGCCAGACGCTTGTTTTTTAACACTATATCGTCGTCATGTTTGTTCTTCGTTTCTCCAGCCAGCTCGGTCCCTTCCACTGCAGTCTTCCCTCCGGCAGCCTTACTCTTAGTCGCAGCCTCTCTCTCCATCTCAACCATTAGTTCTCCCTACCATAGTCAACATTTCTCCCTGCCATAACTAACATTTCTTATTATTAGTGTCAACCTTTCCTCTCTCACCCCCATTCGCCACAACCAGATTGTCTCCCTACCATAACCAACTTTTCTTTCTATCATATGCAACATTTTTCCTCCATTATAATGTTTCTCCCTGCTACAACTATTTTTTTTCACCATAATTAATATTTTTGCCCGCCACAACGAGTTTTATTTTTCAACCATAACTAATATTTCTCCCCACCACAATTATGTAGTTTTTCCCCACCATAACTATATACGCTCCTTTCTAACCGTAAAACACACTTTCCTTTCCCCCAATGCTACAAATTGTTCCAACACTTCATTTCCTTCTCCCCTCACAATCACACTTCTCCCTCACCATTCCACACAACTCCAACACTTCATCTCTCCCTCCACTCACCACAACGAGCCATCGTCCTTTACAACACAATGCTTCACCGCGGCCGTGCTCCACTCACTCCAGTCACAGTCTCCCACTCGCCCCACTCGACAAACAGTTCTTAGTATCCGTTGGTGCCGGTGTGTGAAACCCTTCAAGTTACGTGTAAGGTCATTGTAAAGATATTCAACTCGATTTCATGGCGAGTGATGAAACAAAGTTCGATTTGGTTTTTGATTTTGCCTTCTTGCTTTTCATCTATTACTATCAATATTATCTCTATTGTATCATTGTCGTTATTGTAGCGGATGTTCTAGTCGTTGTTGTCATGATTTTTTTCATCGTTGTTATCGTCTTTGTCATTTTAAGCGTACTTATACGTAATTCCACTGCAGGTCAGACTTCTCAGTAGTAAGGAAAGGGTAAGCTGACTGACTACCTTGTCACGCCGCCTCTGGGAATGAAATGAAACAAAACCAAAATCAACTTAGCCCAGACTTCGTTCTTTTCAGTATTATGCCATTCACAGATTCACCTTAATCCTTTGAGGGAGTTACGTTCGGAGTGCGAGGCGGCATGAATATAAGTAAGACCTGAGCAGCAGCCAGCTATCTTAGGGCGGCTCACAGAGGACTTCCTGGCCGAGCTGTATGCAACCAAACCTCGCCGGGTGGTTCTTACGAGGCGCAGATGTTAACTGAAATTGGTGCTGTGTTGTATGCAGCACTGTTTCCTTCACTAATTAAAAATACGTATTTACAGTGAACAGCCTTCAGTGGCATCAGCTCGATCCGGGCGGGTGTGTGATTTCCATGCGGGCATACTTGGGATTCACGTGGTGTGACGTCATCTCTTTTATTTCCTTTCCGTCACATTTGAAACCCTTCCCTCACTCTGGACTCAAGTTTATGGTTTAGTCATGCTCTGGGGTTATGCATTCAGCAGGTGATGCCGCTCGTGGAAGATGGACTCCTTCCAGTCTGAGGTTGAATGTTGGCAAGGCAGCCACTCCACACACCTCCGGTACTGCCGGTGTCATTTATTTGTGTTTTATCATCAACATTTTCTAAAAGGTTTTTATTTTCTTGCTGATGATGCCCTCTTTATTTCCTTACTTAGATCAGGCGCACTGGCGGACTCTATCTCTCACCAATTTTGTAGTGCAAGCATCTACGCTACATTTCCTTGCTGATAACAAGGGTTTATGCCAAGACGTGTCGGCAACCACCGGCGCCAAGCGGGTGGCTATAAACATTGGTAACCTGGTATTATCACTCCTTAAATTATGATTGTCGCCATTCAGCAACACCATGAGAGGCTAGAAACGAGTATATCCTGAAGATGCCACTTATTACAATTCCATTCATACTCAGACCATCAGGAGAGAACAGAGCTTCCTGTAAATTCGTGTTCAAGACACAAGCGAAATACATCTACCTGCCTGCTTTGCCACTCCTCTGACTCTGAGAAGCACTACAGTTCACGTCTTAATTTAATTTGTCCGCAACTCACGCACCGCGGCGCCCTTGGCACTCGCCCAGGAACATCGCCGAAAGTCCCCAAGAAGCGATGCACGCCCAGAATCACGGCTCCTCATCACAGGCTGCTGGAAATAGAAAAATAATAAGAAAGTTTCCGGGACAGAAATTCTTATGACAAATGTTCGAACAATTGATTTTCAAGAGTTAAAACGTTTTTCTAGGTGGGTATCGTTCCTTTGTGAAAAGAGCACGATACTAAATGAACTGTTCAGGTGTCACAGTTTACTTTCCTTGAGTTTTGCTAGATCGATATGCAAGTTTGAATGTTCAGATTGGATTTCTTCCTGTATCTCTGCCTTGGTGTGCATTAAAGAACACTGACCGCAAAACTGGATATTATAAATGAAAACAATTTTGCTGACTCTGAACTGCTGGTAATGAATGTTCTTGTGGTCGAAGACAATAAGCGTGTGTGTGTGTGTGTGTGTGTGTGTGTGTGTGTGTGTGTGTGTGTGTGTGTGTGTGTGTGTGTGTGTGTGTGTGTGTGTGTGTGTGTGTGTGTGTGTGTGTGTGTGTGTGTGTGCGCGCCAGGAAGTGACCAGCAGTTTCAGAGGAAAATATCAAAGGGAAAATTTTCTTGTTTGAAGTTAGAGTAAGGAAGTAATAAGAAGTTTTATATTGGACAAATAAGAGAAGACAAACAAAAGAGAGAGAGAGAGAGAGAGAGAGAGAGAGAGAGAGAGAGAGAGAGAGAGAGAGAGAGAGAAAAGGGGGGGAGGGAGAGGAAGTAGCAGCAGCAGCAACAGTAACAGATATTTATTATTTAACGATAAACGTCGGCATTATAATCATTGTAATCTAGCAAATGGGTTTTATCATCATTCATTTCTTTCAACTTCTGTCGATATCAATCCCGTCTACTAATTAACCCTTTCAGTACTGAGACAAATCTTTACCATGACTTTTTCAGCATGATCAGATTATTTTATTTACATTACGAAAGGCTCTATGGAGATCAGATGATTAATAGTCAGAGTCATCACTATTTTAATCCAACAGAAGTTTCTCAAGCTGAATAAAATCACCAAATAAGAAGCAGAATAAATATGAAAACATGTCATGATACTGAAAGAGTTAGTATGATTCTTGAAAAACTCAACTATGATTTTTAGTTAGTTGACAATGATCATGGATGTATATTGACGAATTATCCATTCTTTCTTTTCTACATGTTTCCAGGATTTCTTAGGCCCGTTAAGTTTTTTTTTTTTTCATTGCCCATCGCTGCTCTGTTTACAATATTCATGGGGTGGCATGCAGGCCAGGAGTGTACTCTGGATTGCAGAGGTGTTCTGAACATTCTTCTGCATACTGGCAAATAATTCTACACTAAAATGTAAAATTGTTTCATAATAAAATTCCGGATTCATTTAACTTTAATGGATGATTTTTTTTTCAAGGCGAGATTTTGCGTAAAAGAAAGAGTTAAAATATTCTTTGTACTTTAATTTGGTTCATGCCGTTGGTTTTATGGATCAATCTTTTCAATTTATTTCGAACACATGTGCAAAATAATGTACCTGAAAATCGTTTTTACACATGTATGTTATTTCTTAAGAAAACTTAATGGTTTGATACACAATAAAACAGAAATTGAGAAAAACGATGAATGAATCTGGCTAACTTCAGTGAAAGCAATTAAAAGAAAGGGTTGCATAAATTCAATTTTGGCGGTCACTGGTAGGTCAAATGCAAATTTCATTTTGATTTTGAGGAACAACAAAAACTGATGAAACACTTAGTATTTTTATAGGAGAAAGATATTTTTTTTAAGAAAGAAAGCAAGCATTGGAAGCAAATCAACGCAATAGTTGCAGAAACAACGAAGACTCAAAACTAGACGAGAAGTAACGTTACCAATGGATCGGAAGGTACCAAATTTCACAGCACCTCTTCGTAATCTTGTTATTCTGTGCAGGAGAAATATACGAAGGAAAATGTGGAAAAAAGGAATGAAGATACGAGACAAGATGGATAGGAAATAATAGCATAAAGAAAGAATTATTGAAAAAGTGTTGGGAAAAGAGCAAGATGACATGTTGAGAGAAGGACTGGAAGACAAACGAGAAGTAGGGCACAGAGAAGGAAACGAAAAAAGGATGAAGAAGGACAGACAGAAAGGAAAGAAGAGCAAGAAAAATGAGAGGGAGGAGACAAAGGGTAGGAGGGAAGGACAGGAAGAAGGGACAAAGGAATAAAGGGTAGAACAGGTATGACTGGAAATATGTGAGCTACAGAAATTGAATAATTAGTGTACAGATTATACAAAGGTATCAGTGACCTCTAAGAGAATAAAGGAAGACATTCCCGCGTGACAGGAAAGAGAGAAGAAATTTGCCGGATGCACGAAAGAAGCCCAACGTTCACTCTTAAGTTAGATGGCAGTATCACAAATATCGGAGACAAAAAATAAAAAAAGTTATAAAAATATAACAATGAGAAAGATGCCAGAGTTGAGGGAGAAGCTTAAACCAGTAATATAGCTCTCTAGCGCTGCTAGTGGAGAAAGGACAAAATCTTCTCATGGGATCAGATGGGATGAAGCAGTGAGGGTGGGGACTGAGGATGAGCATAATGCATCACAAAGACCCAGTAGATTGTTACGCTGGGTACATTTACAAATGACACAGATTAGCGAGAAACTTCCGCAGAAATCGAAAAAAGGTTCCAGTATTTTACACCTTTAAAAATTCACTACACACTCACTTTCCAGTATTTATGAATTTAAGCTTATACGTGAATACAACTAACTACCAGCGAGATCTCAAAAATTATACCTGATCAGAGATTATAAAAGACATGTTTATAATATATTGTTTCGTCACAATGATGATGTTCTCACTCTAGAATATTACTCCGACAGAACAACATCTTCTCTTACTCTTCCTGATTGTTAGAGATTACTAGTCTTCCACATTTTCTCGCCTTTCTAATTGCAAACTTTGTACAAGGGACTTATTCGTCCTTGTATGGAGTACTCTTCGCATGTTTGATGGGGGCTTCCACTCATACAGCTTTATTAGATAAAGGTGAATCAAAAGCTTTTCGTCTCATCAACTCCCCTCCTCTGATTGACTGTCTTCATCCTCTTTCTCAACGCCGAAATGTTGCATCTCATTCTGTCTTTTATTGATATTTTCATGCTAACTGCTCTACTGATCTTGCTAACTGTATGCCTCCCTTCCTCCTGCGGCCTCGCTGCACAAGGCTTTCTTCTTCCTCTCATCCCTATTCTGTCCAGTCCTCTAATACAAGACTTAACCAGTACCCTCAATCATTCATCCCTTTCACTGGTAAACTCTGAAACTCCTTGCCTGCTTCTGTATTTCCATCTTCCTACGACTTAACTTCTTTTAACAGAGAGGTGTCGTGACACTTGTCCCTTGTTTTTGGACGACTCTTTTGACCTTTTAGGGAACCTGCAACTCCGGTGGGCCTTTTTTTTCTAACATTTTGTTGCCCATGACAGTGTTCCCTCTTGCATAAAAAAAACATAACATTCTAAGATGAATGATATAAGTAGTTTCTCGACGATCGTTTCCTTATTCAATCCTTGTGAGTCAGAGGATGCTGGCAGTGCTTACATACTGGTGGCTCACTCCATCGATGGAATTAGAGCAAGTATGAGTGTTGCAGTGTCCGTTAGGCAGAAGTAAAATATTTGGCATTTTTCCTATACTATTAACAACTTCTTTCTTAACTCTTTCTTGTTTTTCTTTCACCCTTGGGTAAAAATCTTTGTGCCCTTACCTATTCTTCTCCTTTTCTTGACTTCATCTTCCTTATTCTTAAATACAAAATCGCAACACTTTTCACTCTTGTCTGTCTCCCTTTGCTCTTGATTACAAAATCTCTGCATTGTTACTTATGCCTCTTTAGTTCTACCTCCTTCTCCCCTACAAAATTTCTACACATTTACCTACTCTCTTTTCCTTTTAGCTTACATCTTTCTTTTTTACTTCAAAATCCCAGCACCCTTACCATTACCTACTCTTTTCTGTGTCTCTCTTTACTCTTTACTACAAAATATCAACACCTTCACCTAAGCCTCTCTTTACTCTTATATGTGCTTCTCTTTACCGCTGATTGCGAACGTTGACAAGACTCATACAGGTTTCTCTTTGTTGAGGTCTTACATGCCTCATGTATTGCAGTCTCAGTCTCGAATATTTTCCATCACTAAGGTGTTGCGTTGCAAGAGGTCATAATAGAGAGTAATAACATTTAAACCTGTGGTAATTATGGGTACTTAGAACCGAGTTGCTTGTTATAACATTTTAGCAAGTCACTCGTTATCTTACCTTTCTTGTCATTTAAATTTTCTCTCCTACTGTGTTACAAAATTTCTTGGTAACTAATCCACATTACTGCGCTGATGTTTCATATTTACTGACATTTACGTTTCCCCTCATCCACTGATATAAATTTTGCTATCCATTCTTATTTACGTTGCTCTGTATTTTTTTTACAGAACTTTCTCAACTATTTTTTTCTAATATAATTTCTAGCTATTAAGAATTTCAAATTTCTGCAGTGAAATTTATTTCGTTTCTTTTTCGCTTGTCTACTGAAAATATACTGAATCACTGCTATATGGAAGCAACACACACACACACACACACACACACACACACACACACACACACACACACACACACACACACACACACACACACACACACACACACACACACACACACACACACACACACACACACACACACACACACACACACACACACACACACACACACACCCACACATCTGTTATGATTTGTTAGCACTACAACATTTCTGAACAAGCTTGATGCATCTGTTTACATATGCAGCCGCGTTTGTGCCCTTGTGGTTATGTCGGCCTTTGTTAGTAGTTTACGACCTCCTGTGCTGCATTCTGGGAGAGAGAGAGAGAGAGAGAGAGAGAGAGAGAGAGAGAGAGAGAGAGAGAGAGAGAGAGAGAGAGAGAGAGAGCATATATTCAGCTGTATTAAACCTGGTATATCAAACACTGCCTAAGGTTCACTTGTCCTGTCCTCCTACCTATATTTGTAGAGTTTGTTTATTTTTAACAATTTTTCGTTATTACCTATTAAGAATTTTATAAATGATCTCTTGTATATCTTTGTGTTTTGATAATTGTTTGAATCTCCGTAAGTTGGGCTTCATGTTTTGTTATTTCTATTTTATCATTACTCAATTACTCTATTCCATGTACCTAAATTTCTAAGAGGGATGTTCAACCTGCTTTTACATCATTCAAACCTATTCTTTTCCTCAACTTAATATTGTTTCTTCTCAGAGATCTAGTCTTACTTTGCTCCAGTAATAATAGGAGTGTGTGTGTGTGTGTGTGTGTGTGTGTGTGTGTGTGTGTGAAAATCTCCCGAGATGTGTTTCTGATTACCTCCATCAGGGGTTCCATCGCCGCAGTGTTCCTAAAACAAGCAAGTATTGAGTAGGTACATAAAATTCCTCTAACCTTACTCCTTCCTCTCTCTCTCTCTCTCTCTCTCTCTCTCTCTCTCTCTCTCTCTCTCTCTCTCTCTCTCTCTCTCTCTCTCTCTCTCTCTCTCTCTCTCTCTCTCTCTCTCTCTCTCTCTCTCTCTCTCTCTCTCATGGTCTTCCCCAAAAACTTCAACTTTTGCCATAACTAATAACAAGTTTTCCAAGTTCCTCCAATAATACAATTCCTCTTTTTGTTTTTGTTTTTTCCTGCCTGCGACAAATATATAGACGTCTGTAGTATTAATCTGTTTTTAAGCGATTTCCAAAGAGGTTCTGATCCCTCTCCACATCCCGAGCCAGGAACAGGTGCATCTGAGGCCTAATATTGGGAATCACAAGAAGAAAAAGGCACAATAATGTTAATAGCAATGAAATAAATGACAACACTAATATTAACAGCGCATGCAAGGCCGAGACAAAATTGTGACGCTGAAATTAATAAAGCAAGGATTGATTTCGTTCGGAAAGGATTTTTGGTTGGTAGTATAATGCATCAAGATAGTGATTTGCATTGTAGTCTTTATCAAGTGTAACATTTTCAAAACAAAACACATCATCTCTCTCTCTCTCTCTCTCTCTCTCTCTCTCTCTCTCTCTCTCTCTCTCTCTCTCTCTCTCTCTCTCTTTGTCTTCTCTTATTTGTCCAATATAAAACTTCTTATTACTTCCTTACTCTAACTTCAAGCAAGAAAATTTTCCCTTTGATATTTTCCTCTGAAACTGCTGGTCACTTCCTGGCGCCCCCAGCTGTACTTCAGGGCAAGTGGAAAGAGAAAGGGAGGAAAGAAAAGAGAATAGATACACAGGGGAAAAAGGGAGAAAGAAGTACAACAATTTGGAGAAAAAGAAGTAATTGGCGCACAGAAATTAAAAGGGGTGAGAGCAAGATGTTATACAAATTATGAACAGGGAAGGATAAAAGAGAGAAAGGCAGGAATCCAGTAAAGCATGGCATAGAACTAGAAGGAAGGAAAGATTAGGTAAATGGAAGAAGGAAGGAAAAGGATAGGAGAAAATAAGGCAATGAAATAGGCCTAGACAGAAGAAAAAGGCACACTAAATGAAAGGCGAAAGAAAGAAACATCTGTGTGAAAGAATAATTTAGTGAAATTATAACTTAGAAAAATGAAGATAGGATGATTTTACGACGATGAAACGGAAAAACAAGAGGAAAGAAAATAATGAAATAATGATTAGAAGTAGAGAGGAAATGATTAAACTTGAAAAGAAAAATGAAAATGAAAAAAAATATATGAAAATGAAGCATAATGAATGAGAAATGAAATAAAAGTTACAATCGAAAAAATGGAAGCATTTAGAGGAAAAATGAAGAAAATGTTAAGAATAAGAGGAAAATATGAAACAAAACAAAGGAATTAGAAAAATAGAACACTGGAAAACAGGATAGGAAGAGATACGAGGAAAGAGTAGAC
>NC_059292.1:13046189-13061189 GCF_017591435.1 Portunus trituberculatus | reverse complement strand
TCTTCAGGGGAACTTTCCTGAAGAAGCCACAAACCAGTCGAAACTCAATAAACAAACCTGTGTTCCACCTCTCAATAATAATAATAATAATAATAATAATAATAATAATAATAATAATAATAATAATAATAATAATAATAATAATAATAATAATAATAATAATAATAATAATAATAATAATAATAATAATAATAATAATATTAATATTAACAATAATAAAAAATAAATAATAATAGTAATAACAACGATAATGGTAATTTTAATAACAATAATAATATTAATATTCATGGTAATACTACCAATAATAATAATATTAATAATAATGATAATAATAATAATAATAATAATAATAATAATAATAATAATAATAATAATAATAATAATAATAATAATAATAATAATAATAATAATAATAATAATAATAATAATAATAATAATAATAATAATAATAATAATAGCAATAGTAATAATAATCATGGTAATAGTAATGATAATAATAATAATAATAATAATAATAATAATAATAATAATAATAATAATAATAATAATAATAATAATAATAATAATAATAATAATAATAATAATAATAATAATAATAATAATAATAATAATAATAATGATAATAATAATAATATCAGTAATGATAATAACAACAATAATAATGATAACGATATTGATAATAATTTTAACAACAATGGCAATATTAATGATAATGGTAATAATAATAGTAATAATAATAATAATAATAATAATAATGATAATAATAATGATAATAATAATAATAATAATAATAATAATAATAATAATAATAATAATAATAATAATATAATAATAATAATAATAATAATAATAATAATAATAATAATAATAATAATAATAATAATAATAATAATAATAATAATAATAATAATAATAATAATGATAACAGCAATTATGGTCACAAGAATAGTAATAATAATAATAATGGATCTGTATCAGTTTTTGTTTTAAATTATAAAAGAAGGATGATAACTGACCTACTAATACACACACACACACACACACACACACACACACACACACACACACACACACACACTTCCCCGAATTGTTATGTATGTTTTGTCACGCGCCTGATGAAATGTCACGCCATAGCTCATCCGATATCATTTCATCATTTTGTAGTTATATTTATGTTAGAAAATTGATAATAAGCTAAATGTAAAAGGGTAAATGAGAGAGAGAGAGAGAGAGAGAGAGAGAGAGAGAGAGAGAGAGAGAGAGAGAGAGAGAGAGAGAGAGAGGTTGTATAGTAGTATTTAATTTCCCTTAAAGATATATGAAGTTTGAAATGCATGAGATGATTTTTTTATAATTCACATTTGTCTCTATTCTCAGTTTTGTGTGACTTTGATAATTGAATTTATTTTATATTTCCAGTTTTTTTTCTTCTGACAATTTCTTTTTATTTATTTTTTTTTTTGTGGAATTCTTACTTTATTTCTCTAGGGATCTGAAAGAGTTTTAGAATTTAGACAAACACACGGAGAGACAGACATACTTACTGAAGCAGACCTATAAAGATACTAACTACACTTTACACAGCAGTATTTGATTTGCCAATGTAAACCCAACAATTTAGTATTCAAGGTCTATATGCAGAAATGTACCCAGTGGATGTCGCAGGGTGGAAGAAGAGGGTCAGCGGGTACAACATAAATAATGAAGTAAGTAGTACTTTTTCTTTATGCAGCAGTGGCTTGATCTAGAACAACATAAAACGAAGTAAAAAAGGACTTACTTACGTGTTTGTCTTTAAAGAAGGGTTAAAAAGATGATCCAAATTTGTGGTGTAAGTATCTTGAAACCTTCCTCATGATAGAACTAAAATCATTGGAAGGAGGAAACAAAGAAGCAGACAGGGAGTTCTAGAGTTTACCCCACCGAAAAAAAAGAGATAATTGATTGAGCGTGGTCGTGGTGTAATGGAGTGTGTGAAATGAGGCAGAATTGAAAAAAAAAATGATATAGAGTTCACTTTATCTTGGGAGTCTATTTCACAATGCACGGAAGGTTAAGAGAATGTAGAAATGAAAACTGGAACATTAATTTGGAGGTAGATGGAAAAATGTGGCAGCAAAAGGATTCGTAAAGAAAACATGTGAAGAAGCAGAGGTAAGAAACATTGAGTTGTGTGTGATGATGATAGATAGGAAGGTGTGAGATAAGAAAGAAGAGAGAAACGGGCATGAAAAGAAAAACTAGGTGTAATGATAAGTAGAACAATGTGTGAAAAAGAAATATGGGGAGAAGATCAGTGAACAGGGATGAAGCAAAGGAAGAATTAAATGAAAACATGAGAAACAGCTTGACTATGGGTTGTGAGTGAAGAACTAGTAGTGGAATAAGACAAGGTGAACATTGGGGTAGTGTTTGATACAGCAGGCTGCGGTGGTGCTATAGGAAAGTAAGTGACGGATCAATCAATGCAGGGTAGAGATGTGGGACGAAGTGACAGTAATGCTAACAGAAAGCAAAAGGAAGTCGTGATGAGCCTGCAAAAACTGAAAGGCAAGTGTGATCAACAACGAAATGCTTTGTCTCTTATTGACTCAAGTGAATTTCAAGATTTCCCGTCTAAAAGTTTCACTAATTCTAGAAAACTCTTTGAGGGTCCAAGTTTGTTCTAAAAGTAAAGTTAATTTTTGTCACTTATTACTCTCTCTCTCTCTCTCTCTCTCTCTCTCTCTCTCTCTCTCTCTCTCTCTCTCTCTCTCTCTTTCTCTCTCTGTCTGTCTGTGTCTCTCCTCATTGTCACATTTCTCGACCAACCTCTCTGAAAATAACAAAAAATGATGATATATTTTGTCTCATTCCAAAACTTAGAATTTATTTTGCTTCAGGAGGAAAAAAAACTGGAAAACGGACGGATACATTAAAATAAATCTTCCTACAATTAAGGAAGGAAAAAAGGGATCACCATTTCATCTTCAAAAAGAAGAGTCTGCTCTTAAAACAATGGAATTAATGTCCCTAGTGTGGGCGGACCAAACACGGAATATTTCAGCCTCGCATCTCATTCTTGTCCTTTGATCTGAGTGACTCTGGCTCTAATTAGGGAGGACGACGTTAATTGTGAAGGGAAAAAGGCTGCCCGATACTAGACGTCCGACACAAGGCCAGACGAGTTGTCCGTCACCGACACCAGAGCACGCCGACCTCTGAAAATCCATCACCGTGTAGTAAATCAGACCAATATATAGTACCACGATGGCCAATGTTCTCAATAGTTTTGGCGTTTAATGTTGGATTCTTTCAAGACGCTGTAGCGGAAGTTTTGTTGGTTTCCAAGGATGTTATCATGATTGCAGTGATAGTTTAACAAGGACTCCGAACGATGGAGAGAAAGCATTTTAGAAATGTGAGTATTAACTTCTGAAACCTTTTGTACTCATTACCTATGAGTGAGAAAAGGAGAAATAGGGCATATGAGTATAAAGTACTCGAAATTCCAAGTAATAGTGAATATGAGACTATGAACGACTATCATTAACTCGAGAAAAAAGCACAAACATAATTTATAAACAATTAAGCATAAAATTAAATAAAGTAAACTTTCCAATTCCACTCGCCTTTATACTGTCCACCACCGTAATGCAAGAGTTGATCAGTACCTTCACTCTTGCCTTTTACTGGTCGACTTTAGAGCTTGAATCTATATTTCCACCTCACAACTTGGTCTTGTTCATAAGAGGAGATTCAGGACACCTCCGCTCTTGAATCACAGCTTCCTTTGGTTGTCTTAACGTTTCTTTGAGTGGGAGGGGCGATTGGCGACATTTTTTTTATCATAGCATACGTTCTACATTAGTAAGAAATCAGTTCACTTCCCTATGCTGCCCGAATTGTCGTCTCTCTCTCTCTCTCTCTCTCTCTCTCTCTCTCTCTCTCTCTCTCTCTCTCTCTCTCTCTCTCTCTCTCTCTCTCTCTCTCTCTCTCTCTCTCTCTCTCTCTCTCTCTCTCTCTCTCTCTCTCTCTCTCTCTCTCTCTCTCTCTCTCTCTCTCTCACCACAACCTCTCAGTCCACTAAGCCTCGTCTCGGCCTCGACTACTTCCCTTTCTCAGTTCTGTTCTACGACGGGAAAAAGCCCACCTCGTTAGCAGCCTCGACCTTTTCTCCTCCATTTATTTAACCTCATTTAGCTTTTCTTTGTACTGTTTCCACTACTACTACTACTACTACTACTACTACTACTACTGCTCTTATTACTAATATTCTGTTTATTCAGTTTCTTTTTGTTGCTGGCTTTGGTAGCATCACTTTATTGCTAAGATATTATTATAAGTTATGTGCCATATCAGGAAATTTTGTTGTTTAGTGTCTATATAATGTAGAAACGGTCCGTCTTTACCTGCCCATGTAGTATCAAAGTTTTTCAATCTCTCTCATTAGATACACGTCTACATTTCTTAATCTCTCTTCCTCTAATAAGTATAATTCTCTCTCTCTCTCTCTCTCTCTCTCTCTCTCTCTCTCCTACTTAGTTCTTTCCCCTTCCTGCCATCCTTTTCACATTTATCCCCTCATCAACATAACAGCAGAATCCTCATCATTTTCTTCACCATCCTCATTACATCCCTATATTCCACTCCATTCTCTCTCTCTCTCTCTCTCTCTCTCTCTCTCTCTCTCTCTCTCTCTCTCTCTCTCTCTCTCTCTCTCTCTCTCTCTCTCTCTCTCTCTCTCTCTCTCTCTCTCTCTCTCTCTCTCTCTCTCTCTCTCTCTCTCTCTCTCTCTCTCTCTCTGTCCTGGACCATTTATCTTTCCCCTCCCATCTTCTCCCGTCTACACATTCCCCTCTCCTAGCATCTTCTCTCTCTCTCTCATCTCCTTCTCTCTCTCTCTCTCTCTCTCCTCTCTCTCTCTCTCTCTCTCTCTCTCTCTCTCTCTCTCTCTCTCTCTCTCTCTCTCTCTCTCTCTCTCTCCTCTCTCTCTCTAGTTTCTTTATCTTCTTTCTCTTTTTCTCGTTCTTATTCTTGTCAATATTCTCACGTTTGCTTTCATTTTCTTTTCTTTTTTCTTAATATGTGCGTCCAATTTTTTCTCCCTTTCCTCTCCTCCCTACTCCTACTCTTTTTGCTTTTCCTCCTCCTCCTCCTCCTCCTCCTCCTCCTCCTCCTCCTCCTCCTCCTCCTCCTCCTCCTCCTCCTCCTCCTCCTCCTCCTCCTCCTCCTCCTCCTCCTCCTCCTCCTCCTTCTACCATCTCCTCCTTCTACCTCCTCCTCCTCCTCTTCACGTTACATATCCAGAGGTTTGTGTGTCTGCCCCGTGGCTTAGAAATCTGGACTTATCAATGTATTCATGAAGTCTGTGTATATTATGCAACTCCTACCTAAGGCCAAGTTGAGAGAGAGAGAGAGAGAGAGAGAGAGAGAGAGAGAGAGAGAGAGAGAGAGAGATAGTAAAATTCCCCTCTTCTTGCTTTGCTTTCAAATGTATATTGTTACATTTGCAATTCGTATAGAGAGAGTGTTGTGGACTGTTCCTGTGTTGTTTTCTTATGTTAATGACTGTGTGTGTAGGGGAGAGAGAGAGAGAGAGAGAGAGAGAGAGAGAGAGAGAGAGAGAGAGAGAGAGAGAGAGAGAGAGAGAGAGGTGATGATGATGATGTGAAATTGATGGCTGAATAATGTCAGGTTTTCAGGCCATTACTTCTCGCTACTCCTCGGTACCCATTCCAAACTCCTCCACTCAAACTAAAACTGAAATAAACAAAGCATCACACGAGCTCGCCTTCTCCCACCCAGCCGAGCCAAACCGGTGGTGTGGCGGAAGCAAATTGTTTGAAAGCGTCACTAAAACTCGTTGGTGAGTCATGGAATCAACTCGGAATATTTGATACGAATTTGAAATAGAAATATAAGTTGGTAGTTGTTATAGTCTTTTATTCTTATGTATTAGTTATCAACACACCTTTGTTCTTTATGGAATTGGAACATGTATTGAGTTTTTGTTGTGATATTTGTATGTGGAAAGGCAGGTTTACATGGGATGTTTTTCCACTCGTAGCAACTGGTATCTTTTAGCCGATTGTATACATTGGGTTGAGAGCACCCACTGCCACACCGGACCGCTGTATCAAAATATAAGCAATCAAGATAGACTCCTCCTTCAAAAAGCTGGTTGCTATAGTTGCGATTATTGTGGTCTCCTTCCTGGTCTATATCCTTGGAGGGTGTGGTGGTAATGATGCCTTCTGGTAACCACGAAAACAAAGTAATTCCGCTTTTATTTAATCTCCGCCCCCCAAAAAATATTAGTTTAAATATCTTAGTTATTTTGTATTATGGTACAATCAGCAGCTATTGCTAAAACGCTTTCCAACAATATTCCTCTTATTTTCAATTTCAGGTTGATAATTGATCTCATTTGACCCTGAAAAATGCCGGGAAATCAGCTGATCAGGCAGACTCAGTGATTTCCCGGCTAGGCCATCAATTCCGCGGCATTTCTCTAGCGACTGCATAGTCACAGTTTAAAGCAGCCATGAATGATCTTGTACAAACCAATCTTAAATAATTGAGACACTTATGGAAGTAGATCGCCCCAGTTTTTTTTTTTTAATTCTTTAAGAACATTGAATTGAACAGACTTTTTCCCCTTTCTACTCTGTTTCGTTCTCCCAAAAGCTAGTCTTTTTAACATATGGGGAAGGTTCTAACCAATGTGATATTTGCATGCTAAATGATATGTCATGATAGGAAACAGTTAAGTTGATGTAATGATATCAAAAGCACTTTTCACGTCTTTTCATAGAAGACTAACCTTTCAGGAAGTGAACAGGTGACACAGGGAATCCACAGGACACCGGATTTCTGATCTAGAAAAAAAATGATTGAGGCTTTTCAGTGGCTCAAAAATCTTTATTCCTCTATAAAATAAATCGACCTAACCTATCAGACAACTATCCCATCTTCTTCAATGACACTCAAGTTCTTCACATGTATGGAGGACTCCACTCATACAGCTTTTTTTTTTTTTGACAAGATGGATTGTGAAACTTTTTATTTCGTCACTCCCTCTTCTATGACTTTTCAGCCTCTTTCTCATGGTCATAATGTTGTATCTCTTGCTATCTTATACAACTTTTTTCGTGCCAGCTGCTCTTCTGAATTTGTCAACTGCATGCCTCCCGTTTCACCTTTCTCTCTTCCGTATTTTGTCCCCGTCTCTAAAGTAAAGAATTAATTAGTATTCATTTGCGTCTTTCACTAGTAAACTTTAGAATTTTTCGGCCGCTTCTTTTGTATTTCCATCTAACTATAACTTGATTTCTTTCAAGAGGGAGATTTTAAGACACCTATCCTCTTGCTTTATGTATTAACTTGGACTCTGTATGGTGACCAGCACTTCAATGGGCCTTCCTTTTAGTGCGCGTGTTGTTGCCCTTAATTAGTATCTACATGAAAATCTGAAAGACACCTTAATTATTTTCCTCTTTCCGGTTTTTCCTTCCTTTATCATTTTCCCTCCGCCTCCTCTTCCTCCTTTTTTTTTCATTTAATTTTCCTACATTTATTTACATTTATATTCTTCCTTCCATTGTTCCATCGAGACTTCATAATTCTTTCCTCCACATTCGTATTTCTTAATCTTTTCTCCTCCTCCTCCTCCTCCTCCTCCTCCTCCTCCTTTTCATCCTCCTTCTCCTCCTTTCACATCACTATTCTACATCTATTCTATCATCACAGAACCATTCTTCTTCTTCTTTTTTTCTTCTCCATCCTTTCATTGACCTGCTCTTAATTCTTTTTCGTTTCCCTTCTCTTGATCTCCTTATCTTGCTCCATTTTTCTTCCTCCTCCTCCTCCTTCTCCTATTCCTACTATCCCTCCTCACCCCCTACCCCTCCTCCTATATCTAATCCTTCCATTGTGTCTTCTATTCAAACCTTTCAGCTGCTGCCTCCATAATTTTCTCTTTCTGTCATTCCATCTCCTTTGCTCCTCTTTCCTCCTGCCACACCGTCCTTCCTTGACCCTTCCCTCTATTCCTCCTTGACCCCGCCCCGCCTTCCCAGCCCACCCCACCCGCCCCGCCAACCCCCAGCCCTGTCCCTCTCGTTACGGAAGCTATTGGAGGCCGGAGCACAAAGGGGAAAAGGAACCAAGGGGAAAGAGGAGAAAATACTCCTGCTTCTACCAGATTTTCCCAGAGGAGGCGAGGGAAAAAAACGAGAGAATTCGGTAGGAAGAAACAAGAAGAAATTAGAGAGGAGGAGGAGGAGGAAGAGGAAAGGGCACATGTACATACAAACACACATCTCTCTCTCTCTCTCTCTCTCTCTCTCTCTCTCTCTCTCTCTCTCTCTCTCATGAAGGATAAAAAGTAGGAGAGACAAGTGAAAGGCGTGGACAGTGAAGAAAGTCTCAATGTCTGTCTGTCTGTGTCTTTCTGTTCAAGTAACCCCCCCCTCCCTCTCTCTCTCTCTCTCTCTCTCTCTCTCTCTCTCTCTCTCTCTCTCTCTCTCTCTCTCTCTCTCTCTCTCTCTCTCTCTCTCTCTCTCTCTCTCTCAAGTTCATTTTTCTTTCTGTGAGTTTTCTTACCAATCCCTTCTCGTTGTGTGTGTGTGTGTGTGTGTGTGTGTGTGTGTGTGTGTGTGTAGTCTGTCTGTCTGTTTGTCTGTCTGTCTCTCTATTACCATATGTCAAGACGAAGGCCGGGAAGGGAAAGATGGGACGAGGCGAAGCATAAAACTTTTCCTGGATGGACTCTCTCTCTCTCTCTCTCTCTCTCTCTCTCTCTCTCTCTCTCTCTCTCTCTCTCTCTCTCTCTCTCTCTCTCTCTCTCTCTCCGTCATCAGAGAACATACATTTCCCCTTAAAAGCAAACTTGGTGTATGACAGGAAGCCATTGCACTATGTAACAATCCTCCTCCTCCTCCTCCTCCTCCTCCTCCTCCTCCTCCTCCTCCTCCTCCTCCTCCTCCTCCTCCTCCTCCTCTTCTTCTTCTTTTTCCTCCTCTCCTCCTCCTCCATTGAGTAAAGAAATTAAGGAATAGATGGAAGGCAGGAAGATGTGGAGGTGGAAGCAGAGAAAGGAGAATTAAATAAAATAAGGTTTTGATAATAAAAAACAGAAGAAGAAGAAGAAGAAGAAGAAGAAGAAGAAGAAGAAGAAGAAGAAGAAGAAGAAGAAGAAGGAATAGAAGAAGAAGAAAACGAAGAAAAGAAGGAATATAAGAAAAAAGAAGAAGAAGAAGAAGAAGAAGAAAGAAGAAGAAGAAGAAGAAGAAGAAGAAGAAGAAGAAGAAGAAAAAGAAAAGAAGAAGAAAAGAGTAAAAGCAGAGAAGAAAAAGAAAAGAAGAAGAAGAAGAAGAAGAAGAAGAATAAAGTTCTTGGAGAAATATAAACAAGATCAGCAATATAAACAATAGAAGGACGATTTGAGGCGAAGGAAGAAGAGGAAGAGGAAAAGGAGGAGGAGGAGGAGGAGGAGGAGGAGGAGGAGGAGGAGGAGGAGGAGGAGGAGGAGGAGACGCTCAGTAGTATCAGGCTGGTTTGTTATCACCAAGAGACAGGCAATGAACTCTCTCTCTCTCTCTCTCTCTCTCTCTCTCTCTCTCTCTCTCTCTCTCTCCTCCTTACCTCCCTCCTTTCCTCATTCCTTCCCATCCTCTACTCTGTACGTTTTGCTCCCCTTCGTTGTTAATTATGCCTCTAAGCTTAGGAAGACCTGGAAGCGTGCTGGTGTTGCAGAAGATGCCAGGAAGAGTTTGTCTGTCTGTCTGTCTAAACTTCCTCTGTTTATCGTTTGCGCGTTTGATTTCTCTCTCTCTCTCTCTCTCTCTCTCTCTCTCTCTCTCTCTCTCTCTCTCTCTCTCTCTCTCTCTCTCTCTGTCTCTGTCTCTGTCTGTCCGTCTGTTTGTCTGCCTGTCTGTCTAACTGTCTTTCTCTCTCTCTCTCTCTCTTTCTCTCTCTGTCTCTGTCTCTGTCTCTCTCTCTCTTTCTCTCTCTGTCTCTGTCTCTCTCTCTCTCTGTCTCTCTCTCTCTCTCTCTCTCTCTCTCTCTCTCTCTCTCTCTCTCTCTCTCTCTCTCTCTCTCTCTCTCTCTCTCTCTCTCTCTCTCTCTCTCTCTCTCTCTCTCTCTCTCTCTCTCTCTCTCTCTCTCTCTCTCTCTCTCTCTCTCTCTCTCTCTCTATGTCTGTCTCTGTCCCTGTCTTTCTGTTTGTATGTCTGCCTGTCTGTCTGTCTGACTCTCTCTCTCTCTCTCTCTCTCTCTCTCTGTCTTTTCTTTTGTGTCTCTCTAGAGTCGATTCCTGTCTGTTGTTACGTTATGCAATTTTGTGTCATCTAGGGTTAGGTTTTAATAGGTTAGGATAGGTTAGGTTAGGTTGGATTGGGTTAGGTTAGGTTAGGTTAGGTTCAATCAGGTTAGGTAAGGTTAAAGTTAGGAAAGCTTAGGTTAGGTTGATACTAATAAGGTTAGATTGTGTTGTGTTGACATGTGTTAGGTTAGGTTAGGTTAGATAAGGTTAGGTTAGGTGAGGTTGACTTGTATATCTATTATGTTTTATGTTTTTTTTTTTATGTTGTGATTAATGATCTATTTTGTTAGAGTTGTGGTTATGTCAGCTGTATCTACGTGACTAATGAAATATCCTCGTTAATTGATTTGTCTGCTTATGATTATTCTCTTTCCATCTTCTCTCTCTCTCTCTCTCTCTCTCTCTCTCTCTCTCTCTCTCTCTCTCTCTCTCGTCTATTTTCATCACTAAACAGCCTACGAGCGGCAAAAATGTCTGCTGGTTTTTGTTTTCCATCGCATTCAATTCTTTTTCCTCCTACTTTTTCTTCTCCTCCTTCTCATTTTATATTTTTTTCTTTCTCTTTCAATTCTCTGTCTTTTTTTTTCTCTCAGATTCTATCGTTTCTATTGGTCTGCTCTTCCTTTTCATCACTTCCTTTTTCATTTGAATCTTGCTTTTCCCTCCCTGAATTTTTGTCTTTATTACTTTGCTATCTTATTTTGATCTTATCTTCCCTTATCATTTCGTCTCTTCCCCTTACTTGACTCTCTCTTCTCTCTCTCTCTCTCTCTCTCTCTCTCTCTCTTTCCTTATCTCTCTCTCTCCTCTTTATTCTCTCTCTCTCTCTCTATTCTCCTCTGTCTCTCTCTCTCTCTCTCTCTCTCTCTCTCTCTCTCTCTCTCTCTCTCTCTCTCTCTCTCTCTCTCTCTCTCTCTCTCTCTCTCTCTCTCTCTCTCTCTCTCTCTCTCTCTCTCTCTCTCTCTCTCTCTCTCTCTCTCTCTCTCTCTCTCCTCTCTCTCCTCTCTCTCTCTTTTTCCTTCCTTCTCTTTTACTCACCGTTTCTCTCTGTGCCTCCTCCTCCTCCTCCTCCTCCTCCTCCTCCTCCTCCTCCTCCTCCTCCTCCATTTCTTCGTAATTTTTCCTTGATAACATTCAGCAATTTTCAGGGAGGCATTTATCTTGGCGTTATCTTGGTGCGACTCTCCTCGTAAGGTAACACGGTGGTGGTGGTGGTAGAGGTGGTGGTGGTGGTGATGGAGGTGGTGGTGGTGGTGATGGTGGTGCTGAGTGCTTAATGCTGAGCTACACGCCTGCTTTCTGATCCTGGCTGATTTGTTACTGTTCTCATTCCTCTGTCGTTTGAGTTGCATTCCTCCTTACCTTCCTTCTCTATCTCTCTTTGTCTCTCTTACTCTCTCTTTCTGGTTCTCTTTCTCGTGTCCCGTTTTATTCTTTTTGTCACTTTTCGTTGCTTTTCTTGCTAATTCTATAATCCTAATTTTAGTCACACTTACGTAGCTTTTTTTTTCTCTATCTTTCTCGTGATTTATATTTTTCGTGTCAGATTCACCGTTGCTTTTCTTTCTTTCCTTCCCTCATCTAATTTTTCCCCCTCTCAGTTTCCTTTTTCTTTTCTCTGCACTTCTCTCATTTCCTGCTGGCACTACTTGTTCACTTTTTGTCATTCATGAATCTTTTTCTTCCTCTCTTTCCTTCTGCTTTTTTTCTACTTCAATTTCCTTACCCTTTTTTTTTCCCCTTCTTCACATTTTTCCTTTCTCGCTTTGCTCAGATGCTTCTTCTCGTGAATTTTTGGCACCTTTCAGTCCTCTTCTCCTTCTCTTCTTCTTCATTTTTCTTCTGGTTTTCTCTTTGCTATATCGATTCTTCTTTACATCTCATCTCTTCATTCTTTTATTCATTGATATTTTTCTCGTTTTCTTTTTCCAGACCTTTACTCTTTTAATTCTTTCCTTTTTCTGCTCCATCACTGCAGTTTCTATATCTTTCTTCCCCTTGGATTTCACGTACTGGTAATCTTCTTGCTCGTACCTTTACTTATGGCTTCTCTTCCTCCTCCTCCTCCTCCTCCTCCTCCTCCTCCTCCTCCTCTTGTACTATTTCTCTCTTGATAGATGATATAGCGAGGAGGATGAGGGTGAATCAGGAAGTCATAATTTCAGAACAGGAAGATAGTTGTGTAGAATTCTCGAAATTATTTGGCGTATTTTTATTTATCTAATGTCCGAATTTGCTTATCTGGTTGTTTCTGCCTTGTACCACTGGCGGGAGGAAAGCTATAAAGGCTGTATACCACTGATGTTTGTAAGGCAGGGTTAAACTAACAAAGGTAAGGATGAAATGCTGACTTTATATCTCTTCTTATAGTTGATGCTGCTCAGTACCTAACCACTGTGTAAGTCTTTGTTGATACACTGCCCTGTTGTTGTGGTAGTTTCCCTTCTTCTCTTTCATGTTTCCCTGGAAGTGATTAGCGGATCCCCAGGAGTCTCTTCTCAGGAAATGTCTCACACGTGTGTTCATTACGATATACTTTGGCGCGATAGCGACTCCACTCCCCTACCTGGATCTTCCCTCATAACTTGTGAGTTGCATCTCTTAATGGCTTATTGATGACCCTCACTCTTTATCCGTGACTGTGATGTTCCTCGGTGCTCATTGTGCGAGGGCGCGTCTGGTGGCACCTCGCTTTTCACGGGGCAAGAGTGGTGATGATAGCTGGCTGGTAGATATGGGTGCTGAACGCTGATGGAAGGAATTGCATGGTAGTTTTTCTTTTACGTCTGGCAGTCTTACTCATTAAGGCTCATGTTGCGGCAGCGGCTACCATGTTTCATAACGAATGGTTCGCTGATTCGCACATTATGCTATTGTGTATGGCGCGTCTTTGTTGCTGGTCTGTTCTCTAAACCTTTAGGCTCCTCATCCAGACCAATATCAGTTGTGTACAGTCGAGGTGTGTATTATATTTCTATCTCTAATGAAACAACAATTCTGAATCACGGAAAAGAAAAACAAGCGTGAAAAGCCCTGATCATCTGCGTAGTCTTTGTAAATAGTCCTGATGAGGGAAGGAAAGTTTTAAGAACACTGGTGATTATTATTTTCATTGGTGTAGTGTTGTTCTTCTCTGCCATGGGAACCAGTAAGTCTTGTGTTATTTATCGTCACCAACCTCTTAGCCTATTGCAGTACAGATATCTGCAATATTTGTCACTCACCATCACTAGCTATGGGGCTACTGTTGTGATGCAATGGTTCTGGCTGGAAGGGTGAAGTCAGTACATAACGTTGGCATTTTTGCATCTTGATTAGGAATGCATTTAATCGATTCCTCTCAGTATGCCATTCTATTTTAGGTCCATTAATCACTGGAATACCCAGGCAAAGCAGTGTTTCCTTGAAGAGGATTGCATAATATATTCCGTCTTAAATGTAAATAATATCTCGGTCGAATGATTTTCCATGACGGAGGCTGGTGAGATTTGACGAGTCAGTGGCTGGGTTTTTAAGGGCACAAATTATGGTCAATTTGATTCCAGCGAAGGTTTTAACGAAATGTTTATATTGAGCAAAAAATTGTACAAGTGCGAAGGTTTCTTATTTATTTATTTATTTTTATCCTCTGATGGTGTGTGTGTGTGTGTGTGTGTGTGTGTGTGTGTGTGTGTGTGTGTGTGTGTGTTGTTTTTCAGTAGCCGTCGTTTTAATGTTGTTTGTATCTGAGCGCCGCCTCAAGTGTCACGAAAAAGGTGTTGCTATCATGTTAAATTTGCCTTGAGTTTGCTGGCACTGAGCTGCTGATGCTCATGTAGTGACGGCAGTAAGTATTTTTTTATAAAGCGCCTTAAACATAGGCAGTGGTGACCCTCCTCCTTTACTTGCAATATTGTGACCGTGTCGATCCATTTTCCACCTCATTTCTCTCATTCTAACTATTTTTCATATTATGTCAGTGTTTTAATCTGTCAAATAATCTAATTTCTTCCATTTTTTTCCCTAGGAGCTATATATATATATATATATATATATATATATATATATATATATATATATATATATATATATATATATATATATATATATATATATATATATATATATATATATATATATATATATCAACTAATGTACCACACACACTGACTCAGGAGTTAAGGTGATCACTAAGCTCTTTACCAAGTATTCCCCTGCGCTTTTCACGGACAATATCTCCTCATACCAGCCATCCTTTAAGAGCTGGAATAAAAGACGTAGCGGTCTGAAATTCTTGTTTACTATGACCTGCAAGTGCCTCCTCGCGTTCGATGATACCCATTGGAGCAACTCTAAGATCGCTGTTGTACTGTTTTAATGCCGTTCGTGGTGCCAATTGTGCTTAGGGGAGAAACTGAGAATGTCGTTGAGCCAGACCAGGAGATTTATGATACCGCAGAGTGGCCCCTGGTAAGATATGCTTTGTGAGAAGGATTTATAGGATTCGTTAATGGCTGTGTACCAGGTGTCGGCTGCCGCCCTAAGCCATTACCATTTTTTTTCCTTTCTACATCTCACGTCCTGGTACGGGAACTCACTATCTTAAATGTGCTTTTTTCTCCCTTTTCTTTTCTTTTTTTAGGTATAGTCTTGACGTTAATTGTGTTCAAGTGTCAACGCATGGCGGATTAATGGGTGTGGCTGTGGGGACCGTT
>NC_059292.1:12993689-13041189 GCF_017591435.1 Portunus trituberculatus | reverse complement strand
ATGGGCAAGCCTCTTAAAGTGTGGCCCCTGTTCACCTAGCAGTAAATAGGTACGGGATGTAACTCGAGGGGTTGTGACCTCGCTTTCTCGGTGTGCGGAGTGTGTTGTGGTCTCAGTCCTACCCGAAGATCGGTCTATGAGCTCTGAGGTCGCTCCGTAATGGAGAAGACTGGCTGGGTGACCAGCAGACGACCGAGGTGAATTATACACACACACACACACACACACACACACACACTCCCGGTAGCTCAGTGGTTAGAGCGCTGGCTTCACAAGCCAGAGGACTGAAGTTCGATTCCCCGGCCGGGTGGAGATATTTGGGTGTGTCTCCTTTCACGTGTAGCCCCTGTTCACCTAGCAGTGAGTAGGTACGGGATGTAAATCGAGGAGTTGTGACCTTGTTGTCCCTGTGTGTGGTGTGTGCCTGGTCTCAGGCCTATCCGAAGATCGGAAATAATGAGCTCTGAGCTCGCTCCGTAGGGTAACGTCTGGCTGTCTCGTGAGAGACTGCAGCAGATCAAACAGTGAAACACACACACACACACACACACAAACACACATATCTATATCTATATATATATATATATATATATATATATATATATATATATATATATATATATATATATATATATATATATATATATATATATATATATATATATATATATATATATATATATATATATATATATATATATATATATATATATATATATATATATATATATATATATATATATATATATATATATATATATATATATATATATATATATATATATATATATATATATATATATATATATATATATATATATATATATATATATATATATATATATATATATATATATATATATATATATATATATATATATATATATATATATATATATATATATATATATATATATATATATATATATATATATATATATATATAAAAGTATAGATGGATTGTGGACTGTGTGCAGTGCGAGGAGAGCGCGAGAAAACATTTGCACTCACCGCCCTCCATTGCTACTCACTCACCTCACCACACCAACCAGTCGCACCATACCCGTTACTTGAAAATAAGTGATTTTTCTCGCAAATTGAGAATATTTAGCACATTTAGTTTTGTCACATAATAGATTTCGAATATTTCGAATTCCCATATATCGAATGTCTAGTGTATGGCGATGTTAAGTAAATATAAAGTAGAATAGCATATAGGATAAGGATTCTGATGTTATGTAGATTAGGAGATATATGTGAAAAAGATGGACAGAAGGAGAAGAATTTAGAATTTGGAAAGAATGGTAGACGAGAGAGAGAGAGAGAGAGAGAGAGAGAGAGAGAGAGAGAGAGAGAGAGAGAGAAAGTGAGAATAGAGTAAGAAAAAGACAGACATGAAAAGTAAGAACGAATAAGATAACTTACCCCGCTTAATCCCTTTCCATATCTCTTACACTGCAAAACCCATCACCGAACACTCACTCACCTCTCTTGCACTCACCCAGGCAGAACCCAGCGCATAAACCGTCCACTCCAACATATTAACAACCCGTCACCGCCCTGCCACAACCCAGCCACCACACACCATTCATACTGTCCCTTTCTCCACCAGGCCTCGCACTCCCCCTACACTCTCTCTCCTAGCCACAGACGCCTCTCCGCTGGCCGCCGACACCACACAACGAAGCGAACTGAAATGAGTGATTGAATGTGCTGTGGTGAAGAATGAGTGTGGAGCGCGTGTGGGTGATTGAGAAAAGGAGGAGAAGGAGGAGGAGGAGGAGATGGTGGTGGTGATGGAAGAGAGGAGAAAAAAAAATAGCGACAAGGAAAAGGTGGAAGAGAAGGAAGGAAGACGAAGAGAGAAAGAGGAGAAAAACAGCTACTAGATAAAGGAGGAGCAGGAGAACGAGGGGAAAACGAGGAAAGAAGATAAATAGCGACAAGGAAAAGAAGGAAGGGGAAGATGATGATGATAAGGAGGAGAGAGAGAATAAAAAGGGAAAGAAAGAACAACGACAAGGGAAAAAAAGAGGGAGTATTGAAAAAATGTAAATATGGAGAGAGAAAAAGACAATAAGACAGAAATAACATGTTAGTGGTCTCCAGTGTTTGTAAGTACCTTAGAGAGAGAGAGAGAGAGAGAGAGAGAGAGAGAGAGAGAGAGAGAGAGAGAGAGAGAGAGAGTCAATTATTCCTTTCATTCATCTCCGTAACGCTCTCCACTTTGAAGGGAGGAAAAAAAATGACTCCTTCTCCTCCTCCTCCTCCTCCTCGCCTTCACCATTAATCCTGCCACCTCCCTGCCATCCTCCTGCCGCCACCCTGCCACACTGCCGCCGCTGATACAGGTTAGGCTGGCTGCTGACGGAGAGAAAAGCACTTAAAAATGTATTGTGTCTTTGCATATAGCTGACTGCAGCGGCCGCCCTTTCATTAGGCAGGCAGCAGCGTCACATACCCGTTTTCTTTATTTTGTAGAAGTGTCACGGTCCCCTCTTCTCCTCCCAGCAGCCTGAAGCGTACTCTGAAACATATTTGTGCCCTACCCAACAGTATTTTCAAAAGGCTCTGTAGTTGAAGTTCCACGGGTTTTTGAAGGTGTTTTTATAATTCTAGTGGCATGTTGATAGCTTTTTCTACGTCATTAACTACTTTCAAAAGCTCCTATATAGAAATTACATGGGTTTTTGAGGATGGTTTTTACGTTTCGAGTGGTAGAATTTTAAGATTTTGCACCATTAACTACCTTCAAAAGAGTCAATAGTTGAAATTACAAGGTTTTTTTTAGTGTTCTTATGATTCTAGTAGCATATTGATAGATTTTCTACATCGTTAACTAGTTTTGAATGGTTATGTAATTGAAGTTAAACGGATTTTGGGAGTCTTTACATTTCGAGTCGGATACTGACAAGATTTCTACATTATCAAAAGTAGAATCACTCTTGAAAACCCTGCTGAGTACTTCTGTGGCTGTTGAAAATCGTTGTGGTGAGAGTGCAAAACCTTTCGAAATTCGGGGCCTTTGTCAGTCTCTCATGTGTGTGTCTGTGTGTGTGATATTCCTAAGTAAGTTTCCGTCAGTGCATAAGGTCGCTTCGGTCCCGCGTGCATGTTGAGGCCGATGGGCGGTGACGACTGACTGCAGCACGAAAGGCGAGGCGAGGAAGGTAAGGCAAGTCGAGGCGGAGTGGAAAGCGAAGTCCCAGGGCATATTTGGTGTCCCTAAGTTTTAATGGGTGGGTGACAGCGAGCATGAACCACCGCCTTCTCTGCCATTATCACCACCACCACCACCACTACCACAGCTGCCCTAGTCACCGTCACCGTCACCACCAGGACCTACTTCCACCAAAGCACCACCATTAACACTTCCACCTTTATTAAACCAGTAAAAGCATCATTTGTGTGTTTTTGTTTTGTTTGGTTGTTTGTTTGGTTGGTTCTGGTTTGTGTGTGTGTGTGTGTGTGTGTGTGTGTGTGTGTGTGTGTGTGTATATTTACTATGCATAAATGAAAATAATTATGTTCATAAATAAGACATCTATGAGCAAGCTAGATGTGTTTTTGCTGATACTTTTTTTATGTTTTTTATTTTCTTCATTTATGGAATATATACAATTATCTTATAGTGTTTGATCCTCTGTCATTAAACTTTATTCTTCCATTAATTCATCATACAACGATTGAATTTGTTTTATCCATTTCATCTATTTAAAGAAGGACGTTACCTACAATCTCTGCAATTCTTTACACTCACGTTTATTTCCTCCTTGGCAATAAGAGTGTTGGTCTGGGAGGCGCGCACTAACCAGGAGGTGTGTCGGGGTGCGGGATGAGCGCCATATATCGTGCTCGAGTGCGGCGGCTTGCGGTAATTTGGGCCATAAAGCGATCAGGCCGAGATGCTCCACCCGCTGCCGCTGCGCTAATAAAGGTGCAGCACCATCCTCCCTCATCCCACACATGCCCACACATTGCAATTTACCCACCTGTAGACACGCCCACGCCCTGCAACGCACGCACACAGCCACAACCTGCCATACAAGCACACATCTTACCAGTCCCACATACATCATGCCGATTTAAGTAGCACCGTGTCTCTTTTTTCACCGCCATCCATACTTTGCCATGAACGCGCATACACTGTCACTTCTGCCATCACCCTGTCATTGCCAGCTATTTCTTGCCATTTCTATCTATACTATATCACTTCTTGTATTCTGCCATCCAAACATACTCTGACTCCCATCTTCCCACCATACCCATATCATGCCACCCACGGCCACACCCTACACTTTCCGCTCCTACTGTGGTAATCCCTACCCCTGCTTTATCGCTCTCTTTGCCATCCTTGTCTCTCAGCCTGTCTCTTCCAAGTATCCACTCATAAGTAACGCCCATTTTAATTTTATATCTTATAATGAATATTTTCTTTATTTTCTTTAATTAATTTGCTAAATTTTTATTTTTTCAGATATTTTATACAACCATGAGATTAACAAAGGAACAGAGAGTAAAAGCAAATCAGTTGTACTATCGAAACAATAAGAATGGTGCTGAAACCGCAAGATTGTTATCAGCTGAATTTAACATCCCAATGGTGCAAAGCCGAAATATCACAAACTTGATTAGAAAATTTTAATCCACAGGAAGTATAAGTGATGTTCAAAGAGCGGGTAGGCCAGTTGTTGAAACAAGCTTAGAAAAGTCCAATGAACTACAACAATCATTGCTGCGTTCTCCTAAAAAATCCAGTAGGCGTCTCTCTCTCTGCAGAGTTAGCAATTAGTGATAGGGGTGTTCGCAGAACGTTGAAGAAGCTAAAGATGAGACCTTATATTCCACGTGTGCTTCAAAGTTTGCATGATGGAGATCAAGATAGACGATTGAATTTTGTGAAATCTTTATGACCAAAGTTAATGAAGATGTAATCTTCCTTGACAAGATATGGTGGTCAGATGAAGCAACCTTTAAGTTAAATGGACATATCAATCGCCATAATGGTGTGTATTGGAGCAATGATAATCCTCTTGTCATCTTGGAAAAGGATATTAATTTACCAGGAGTAGAAGTTTGGGCTGTCATTTCTTGCATGGGATTAATAGGGCCGATATTCTTTGAAAGTACTGTGAATTAAGATAATTATTTGCATATGCTACAAACGGAATTTTGGCCAACAATTAATTTTGTTAATATATTATATTACTCTATTAACCTGTGGCAATACATTCATGTCCGAAAAAATAAAGGATAATCAAAAAGGCTTTAATTTTGTTCCACTTAAAGAAAGGGAGTTACTTATGCCGCACACTGTGTGTGTGTGTGTGTGTGTGTGTGTGTGTGTGTATATATATATATATATATATATATATATATATATATATATATATATATATATATATATATATATATATATATATATATATATATATATATATATATATATATATATATATATATATATATATATATATATATATATATATATACACACATTCCGTCGACGGCAGACAAAACATGATACCCACACAATATAGACAAGAACAGACACTCAGACTGACAGTCTCCTTGGATTGTAACGTCTATTTCGTTCAGAATGTACCAGTTATTAAATTCCTGGGCGTCGTTATATGATTGTGCCATGAATTCAGAAAGAAAGAATAGTCTGATGCAGTCCGCATTAAAACTCACGTGGAAGATCAGGAGGACAGATGTTTCACCTCATAGTCTGCTTCGCGAATTTCCTTTTTGTCTTAGTACATATATCTGCATATCGTACCCTCTCTGATTACTGAGTAATGTTTGTAAAGAAAAAAATTCCTTAACAGTTTAACTTTCCTCACCAACATAATTCACGATGCACCTCAGGAAATCCGTAATTATATTGTTTAACTTATGTGCAAAGTGTGGAGAAAACATGTCTTGATAATTTCTTTGTACTTTAAATCAGCCTTTTTACTAGTATAAGAAAAAAAAAGGCTTGAGAGATATAGTAATGCAAAGTAAGACAAAGATTTGGAGGTACGATAAAGGAAATATATAAAAAAGAAAAAAAAAAAAAAACAGAAAGATCATCAAGTAGTGTAATGCAAATACTGGAGTCACTTGGGCGAGGACTGTTGAGCAGGGAGAGCAAAGGGAGGACAAAGAACGAAGCAGTAAGAGGAGAATATGTAAGAAGTTAGCGAGAAGTATCGTAATGAATGCACAGTTAAGTGGAGTCCTTGATGGAAGAATGCAGATGAGGAGAGAGAGGAAATATAAAACACGCAGGAAGGGAAACGTCAAACGAGAGAGAGAGAGAGAGAGAGAGAGAGAGAGAGAGAGAGAGAGAGAGAGAGAGAGAGAGAGAGAGAGAGAGAGATTAGTCACTGATTACCTTACAGAAAATATCTTTGCTCTGATAGTTCTCACAAATATAGATTGTGAAAGCAAAAAAAAAAAAAAAAAATTGATATGGTCTTTAAGACGATCTGGTTACTTTATTTACATGAATTATTTGAAAGCATCCTCGAAGAACATAAGGAGTTCCCTAGACCCACGTAATCATCTCGTGTACTGTACATACGCTACACCTTTGTTCGCAGGTGCCGGCTAGACATGGAAGATGATTTTAGGATCATATTCCTGAAACACTTCTTCGACTAATCCTCACTACATTTATAAGGCTCTAGTTGGAATGACATGGCTGTTTTTATGGTTTTAGTGACAGATTATAAAGATTTCGACATTATTAGGAGGAGGTACACTGTTGGGAACTCGACTCATCATCTCTGTGGCCTTGGAAAATTGTCGTGGTGAGAGAGTAATGCTTTTATGAATACGAGCCTTTCTTTTTCACGCATCAACTTCATCACCAAAGTAAATGTGCTTGGGAAGGCTGCTGCGCCTACCCATTAGGAACACGCCTCGCACACTTCAGTGGATCCGTTTATTCCAGCGGGCTCAGAGCTCTTCATTAATACTGACTGATTCTGGCTTACATCGCAGGCCGTGGTGGTTCATGCGGGGTGTGGTGCTATAAGGTGCTTACCAGGGATCACACATGTGTAGTGGTCTGTGAAGTTGGTATCCGAAGAGCAGCATTCTTTTTTATTTAATTTACTTACTTTTATGGAGAGCTAATATCGATCAAGAGCAATAAAAACTCAATGAAAAAAAAGCCGCACTTATATACCACTCTCCGAAACAGAGTCAGAAGTGGTACTAAAAATTAGAGGATAATTGTCTCGAAACCTCCCTCTTGAAAAAATCAAATCATAAGATGGTAATACAGAAATAACAGATATTTTTCAGCTTTTACCAGAGAAAGAGATGAATGATTGAGAGTACTGGTTAACTTTTGCAGGAGTAGACAGTATAGAGGTGAGAGAATGAAGAAAGTTTTGTACAACTAGATCGCCAGAGGAGTGGTAGCATGCAGCAATTAAGATAATCTTTAGAAGATAGCAAGCGATGCAACATTGTGGCGATGAGAAAGATCTTGAAGACAGTCAGTTAAAGGAGAGGAATTGATAAGAAGAAAAGCTTTGGAATGTGAACAGAGTAGTTTTTATCATGCTTCCCGGCTGGGGCTCATTGCGAGCACACTAGCCTTACTGTGTGTGTACGATAGATAACCTCAGCATCGCCAGACCACGTGCTGGACCTGAGACTGTCACCGTTCCTTTCGTTTTTACTAATACTGAAATATATCTATGTTTTGTTTTTTCGTTGGATCAAGTACACTTTTGGTTAGTCCGTCCAAGTATCTAAGCAATTTTAACTCATAATCTTGATGATCATGTTTGATTTAAAAAGAATGTGATTGAATTTCTTCTTGTAAAAGATTTTGTGATAAATTTGTATTTTAATAATTGATTTTTTCTGATTTCGGTGAGTGAAATGAACAAATAGTTATTGTTGGTGTCATTATTGTTGTTGTTGTTGTTGTTGTTGTTGTTGTTGTTGTTGTTGTTGTTTTTGTTGTTATTGTTGGTGGTGGTGTTGTGTTGTTGTTGTTGTTATTATTTTTGTTGTTGCCATCGTTTTTGTTGTTTCTGTTGTTTGTGGGGTTGGTGATGGTAGCGCTGGTGGTGGTGTAGTTTTCTAGACATCCATTCAGAAAAATTTCAGTTAAAAAATGTGTAAATATTTTGGTATGACTGCGTTGTTTTTGTAATATTTTAGAAATTCCATTGTAAGAATAATGTAAAAATTTGCTGTTTGTATTATTGGTAATGAATGTATTTATTGGAGCTTTATAAGGGAAAATCATTAGAAAATATGGTTTAATTATGTTGTTAATTAGAACAAAAATGTTGAGGGATTTTGATGCTCTGCTGGGGAAGAATTGATATGGAAAAATGTGTCATTTATCGTATCATTTGATTTGTTGACAAAGGACTTATTAAGGAAAAATAATTGGATAAACTTGCTAATTTTTTTTTCTTTTTTTCTTGTGGCATCAGTAGGGAAATGCTCATGTGAGAAAAATAATAATTCTTCCATATATTTCATCTTCATTTGCTAATGTTTTTTTTTTTTTTATTTTGCTAATAATTAGGGAGATTTAGTTCCAAAATTTATAATATTTTAAAGAATTATCTTTATTGATCAATTTCAGTTGTCATTTTCTTACTTCAAAGATTTTTTTTCTAATATTTCTTCATTATAATCTAAAAAATTCAATTCAATAATGATGAAATATACAGCCATGTTTCGAATAATTCACCATGTGCTGAGGGAACAGACGGAGCAGCGGCGCCTCCTTCAGCAGAGGGTGATCTATGCCGGCCGGGATGGCGATACCTGATGCGCCATTTGTCAGAGCTCTACTATATCGCCGTGACACATTTATTATTGTCTATCATGCGTGGGCGGCGCTAAATGTCGCGGGAATCATATGTCACTTTTAGGAAAGGAATTAATTTGTCACGCAGTCCCAACGCACCACACTCTCATCGCTACTATCCCCGCCACCTCCTCTCCCCGCCATCCCTCCCTTGACCTGTCCTCTGCACCATTTATCTCTCGCATTTTTGTTGCACTCACTCCGACTTTCGCAAAAACGACCACCCTTCTGCCTCCCTTAATGGATGACCCGCGCGTTTATTTTCTCGTAATTGTGGCATGGCAGTTTTGAGGTTTTCATTTGAAGAACCGAGTGTTTATACCTGAGAGTTAAATATTTTTGACCTGCTTTTGTTGTTTTAGTCGCCGCTTGTTAAAGTTCAGAACATTAAAAGATAGCAGATGGCTTTCGTGGAAAGAGAAAACAAAAAGAGAAATGATGTTAGTTTTGTTGTTTTTACATTATAAAGCTGTTAAATAAATTAGTACAAAAGGATCTAAAAGCAGGTGAGATTAGAAAATAATAACAGTGAGATGATTTATTGCTTTCGGCTTCATTGTCCGTATATCAGTGCTCGTAGTCGTTAAATAATCTAATGTTGGTGTTGGACACAAACACACACACACACACACACACACACACACACACACACACACACACACACACACACACACACACACACACACACACACACACACACACACACACACACACACACACACACACACACACACACACACACACACACACACACACACACACATCAAATAGCCAATTTGGTTTTAGAAAAGGTCGGTTATGTGTAACAAATTTATTGAGTTTCTACTCTAGAATAGTTGATAAAGTACAAGAGAGAGAGGGATGGATTGACTGTATTTATTTAGATTTAAAAAAGGCGTTTGATAAAGTGCCACATGAAAGATTACTATGGAAGTTAGAGGAGAAGGGTGGCTTAAAAGGAAGCACATTGAGATGGATGAAAAATTACTTGAGGGGGAGAGAAATAAGGACGATAGTTAAAGATATGAAGTCCAAGTGGAGAACAGTAGACAGCGGAGTGCCACAGGGGTCAGTATTGGCGCCAATACTTTTCTCGTATATATAAACGACATGCCAGAGGGAGTGAACAGCTACATAAATCTGTTTGCGGACGATGCGAAACTGTGCAGAGTCATTAAACAAAAAGAGGATTGTGAAATACTACAGGAAGACTTAAACAAGATCTGGAAATGGAGTAAAAATGGGAGATGGAATTCAATGTGGACAAAAGCCATGTCATGGAAATGGGAAAAAGTGAAAGACGACCAGTGGGAATCTATAAGATGGGAGATGGAGTAGAACTAGAAAAAGTAAAAAAGGAAAAGGACTTGGGAGTGACAATGGAAGAAAACAATCAACCGGTAAGCCATATTGATAGAATTTTCAGAGAGACGTATAATTTGCTAAGGAATATTGGATTAGCATTTCACTATATGGACAAAGAAATGATGAAGAAATTGATAAGTACTAAAATAAGACCTAGATTGGAATATGCAGGAGTTGTGTGGACCCCCATAAAAAGAAACACATAAGGAAATTGGAGAGACTACAAAAATGGCTACAAGAATGGTTCCAGAATTTAAAGGGATGACATATGAGGAGAGACTAAAAGCTATGGATCTACCAACCCTGGAACAGAGAAGAGAGAGAGGGGATCTGATACAAGTTTATAAATTGATTAACGGAATGGATCAAGTGGATAATGAGAAACTAATCCTGAGAGAAGAATATGACATTAGAAGCACAAGATCGCATAGTAAGAAACTGAGGAAGGGAAGATGTCTGAGAGATGTTAAAAAATTTAGTTTCCCGCAAAGATGTGTTGAGACTTGGAACAGTTTGAGTGAGGAAATGGTGTCAGCAAAGAGTGTACATAGTTTTAAAGAAAAATTGGATAAGTGTAGATATGGAGACGGGGCCACACGAGCATAAAGCCCAGGCCCTGTAAAACTACAACTAGGTAAATACAACTAGGTAAATACACGAATACACACACACACACACACACACACACACACACACACACACACACACACACACACACACACACACACACACACACACACACACACAGTTTTCCACTATAAATATAATTTCTTTCCCTACCCTTAAGTCTTTTTATCCAGTGGCGATGGTATCTGTTTCCATTTCGCAAAGAGGGACTGTCTTCGTACCAGAGATGTTAAGGCTGAGAGGGAAACGATCAACACGTAGATAAGTGTGGCAGGTGACGTGAGTATTGGCCCTGAGTGTACATTGAGGTGCAGTCTGTTGTATGGCGTTCATCATCGGCTTGGCATTTAATTAAACCTCCAGGTGGTACTTTGGCCCCTGTTCCTGAACACATGACTGCCCGTGACGTGGAGACATTCGAGTTTATCATCCACAGATTTCCCCAGATGGCCATTTCTCATGTACTCGACAAGCAAGGCGAGGGTGTTCGGTAGTCTACACGCAGTCTATTGGAACTGAACTTGGATATATATATATATATATATATATATATATATATATATATATATATATATATATATATATATATATATATATATATATATATATATTCGTATTGCTAACTCGGGTCAGCACGCCACAAGTTTCCATTTTGGCGTGAATTTCCCTTAAATTAACTGGTACTTGTTTGTGAATGGAATAATGTAATGGTAAATAAACAGCTTTTGGTTGTGTAGGTTAGGTGTCATGTGTATCTTTCTATTGTGATTGTTGAGTGGAAAAAATGATGAGTTTCTGATATCATTCTTCCTGGTGAACCTAATCTTAGAGTGGTAGAATAGCAGCTCTTAGTAAAATGGCTCGGTTTACGCAGGATCACGCCTCGTATTGTTCTTGGTTCCTATCCCCTTTATCGTCTTATATCACTTAATAGAAAAATGGGATTAATATTTGGACCACTAATGAAAAAATTATGCTACTTGGTATTTCAACTAATATAGAAAAAATAACCGCGGAAATACATATTAAGTACTAAAAGATACTATTCGATGACTTATATTCTGTAGTGGATCTGTCAAAACCATAATCTAAACTTAAAGCAGACTACTTTGTTTAATCCTGAGAAGAACCCATCGTAATAAATTTTGTAAACATTTCTCGTATTAATCATATAAGTAAAAGGTGCTCTTAAATTTGCTCCACCTTATTGAATCACGCCTCACCAACCGCTGCTTGGGCTCCGTAAATAAGACAGCTTATTGCCTTCCCTTTACCGTGTATCTGCCAAGCTCCTGAGCTGTTATGAATGTCACTGTTAGTAATATACGCGAGAAAAATAACACGTTTCGAAATAACATAGCCGTTCTTGGCGTGTTGAGTGCAGGAAAATGAGTAAAAGGGAAGAAGAAAGGGAGTGAAGATTGAATGAATGGTTGATTGGAGTTACTGATGATTAAGAATTTTGCTGATGAACAACAGGAATATAAAAAGCATGAAAAAAGGCGTGAAGCGTGAATGTTATCCATACGCTAGGGTGGGTGTGCACAATAAACAACAAAGGGCTAGGAAGTTCAGAAAACGACAAATATTACAATTAACTCTGATCTCCGTCTAAGAAAACAATGTATAGAGACGAGAAATAGGGAAAATTGTTTATTAGCATTATTTTTTAAGAGCGCTAAAAAGTTAAAATTCATATGTAATATTAAAATTCCATTTAGCGCTGGTGAGACCTCATCTAGGGTATACTGTTCAGCTCTGGTCCCCATATTACAGGAAAGATATACGTTTATTAGAAGGATGTACGTCTATTGGAAGGATATACGTCTATCAGAATCAGCACAAAGGAGAATGACTAAAAGATACAGGTGATGAGGGATATTCCATACGAATCGAGACTGAGGGCATTAAACTGACATTTCTTAGAGAGACGTATAGGTTAAGAGAAGACCTGTTAGAAGTCTTTAACTGGTGTAGAGGTTATAACAAGGAGGACGTAAGCAAAATACTCAGAATCAGTAACCAGGATAGAAAAATGAATAATGTCTTCAAGCTTGATAAAAGATAGATTCAGGAATGATATTGAAAGAAATTGGTTCATAGTGGTAGGTGATGAATGGGACGGATTCAGTGATAAGATTGTAAGTGCTGAGTCATTAGGGACCTTTGAAAGATTAGACAAATTTATAGATGGGGACGATATGTGGATATAGATACACGTATGTTTAATGCAAAGACTGCCACGTGTAGGCCTAATGGTTTCTTGCAGCTTCCCTTTCTCATGTTCATGTGTCAAAAAAGGAATAAAAATGGAAAAGAGAAAAAAATTGGGAAGAGAAAGACAGAAAAGAAGGACAAGAAGAAGTAAGAACGTATAAAGGAAAAGCCAGAGCTAGAGAGACGAGAGTGAGAGAGGAAGAAAAGGAAGACAGAAGGTAGGTTGAGGGGGAGGGCAGGAGGAAAGGAGACGCCCCTAGACTTTTAATTGGGCTGGTGGACACTGCTCTCACAGCCCCGCCTCGTCTCTCACAGCAGCAAGGGAGGGAGAGATTGAAGAAACTGGAGGAGGAGGCGGAAGAGAAAAAAAAAAGAGGAAGAGGAGATGGAAATGGAAGAACACGATGATGATTAAATGGAGAAGGAGGAAAAGAGAGAGAAGGAGGAGGAGGAGGAGAAGGAGAAGGAGGAGGAGGAGGAGGAGGAGGAGGAGGAGGAGGAGGAGCCATAGAAGAAGCAGGTGATAGAAATCGTGTTGGTTCATAAGTGGGTTCGTGGACAAGCCAACTCTTGTGTTTACTGGATACTTTGTTACCACGAGGCTGATAGCGAGATAAGCAGGAGGAGGCACGCACCTTGCAACACACACACACACACACACACACACACACACACACACACACACACACACACACAGCTGATGGAAAAAGTAAGGGCATATGATGGATAAGCAGAGGAAGTAAAGAATTATACAGAATGTGAAAGAAATAAGAGATTATGAAAAAGAAGATATAAAACTAGAAAGAAATATGTAGAAAAGTATATACTTATGAATATGCGCGTAGACAAGAGAGAAAGGAAACTGAGATTAAGGAGGATAAACGGATGAATTAAGGACGTCTCAAAACTGGAAACTATAGTGATTTTAAAGATAAGTATAGAGAGAGGTTTATCAAGTTATGGCGTCTGAGTATCATCACCATATGGCCCAGGTGGAAAGATAAGTGAATGAATAAAAATCAAATAGATGAAAAAATAAAAGTTTCCATATCCAGTAAGAAATGAGAAGAAAATAATAAAGAAGAAATTCAAATAGAGATAAACAATCAGAACGCTGCATATTATGACCAAACCGTGACACGAGAAAATAGAAAAGAAAAAGAAAATATGCCGCATCTTTCGTCCTGTTTTTACGTAAGCGACTCTTGCAACACAGGCAGCTTCATCCATCGAGTTACGCCACGGTGAGAAAAAAAAATGATGAAAAAAGAAAAAAGGATCTGCCGAAGTCGGTGCATCGTCGCTCCTCGCTGGGTCTGAGTTCAAAGAGACACAGTGATCGATATTGTCATCATGTCAACACGTACTTTTTTTTGTTGTTGTTAAATCTATCTTTTTTATTAAAGGAATGTACAAGAAGGTCCGATATGTCGATGAGATGTAAGTCCTTCCTCTATGACTATATTGATTACTACTATTAGTACTGATTATACGTTTGCTACTACTATTACAACAACAACAACAACAACAACAACAACTATTACTACTACCAATTTCTGGTGGCACTACTACTACTACTACTACTACTATAACCGTATCAGTATGACTATTACTACTACCAGGACTAGTGCTATCATTCTCAAACTAAATATCTGTCAAACATTTTCCTTACTCCCACATGCAGAATTTCTCCAGCAGGCGTAACTTTTCCTGACGTCAAAAGTTAATAGCTCGGCGCCTTAACGCCTTAACTTGTTCAGTGGCGCAGGCAGATGCTGCGTACCTACATCCCTGGAGCTCAACTTAGTCTGCACTCGTAAAGAAGACGACGCAGGAACAGTAGAGACAGAGAGACGCGTGAAGCAGCTAGGGAGTGAGTGAAGCAGGGAACCGAGGCAAGACAGAGACGCAGACACACTACAGCCCCCGGCCAGCCACGTGCATAAGTGTCACAGTACTGTTCATACATTCACACAGAAATTTACTTAGGCATGATTTTCAGGACTTGCAAATGCGAAGTGTGGGTCTCGTTGTTGGTGGTGCTGGTGGTGGTTGCGGTGGTGGTGGTGTTGTAGTGATGGTGGTGATAGTGGTGGTGGTGTTGGTTGAGGCAGTGGTGTTATGTTGGCGTTCTTTTTCTTTTTTTTCTTCTTCTCCTTCTTTTTCTCCTTCTCCTCCTCCTTCTCCTCCTCCTCTTCCTCCTCCTCCTCCTCCTCCTCCTCCTCCTCCTCCTCCTCCTCCTCCTCCTCCTCCTCCTCCTCCTCCTCCTCCTCCTCCTCCTCCTCCTCCCTCCCTCCCTCCCTCCTCCCTCCTCCTCCTCCTCCTCCTCCTCCTCCTCCTCCTCCTCCTCCTCCTCCTCCTTCTTCTTACTTTTCTTTCTCCTCCTCCTCCTCTTTCTCGTTATTCCTCTTCTTCTTCTTCCTCCTCTTCCTCCTCTTCCTCCTCTTCCTCCTCCTCCTCTTCCTCCTCCTCCTCCTCCTCCTCCTCCTCCTCCTCCTCCTCCTCCTCCTTCTTACTTCTCTTTCTCCTCCTCCTCCTCCTCTTCCTTTTTATTCCTCTTCTGAGAGAAAAAAAAACCATTTACTCGTAAGTAAGAGCGAAGAACAGACATGAGTGAGGAGGAGAGACAGGCATAAGTAATAGTGTGTAAGAGAACTATGAACGGAGAGAGAAAGAGGCAAGGCTGACGGGGACACTATCTAGGCTGGAGAAACACGAATACGAAATTTAGGAGTAAGAAAGGAGATGGACAAGATAACAAGACATGAGACAGAAAGAGAAGAGGGAAGTATAAAAGAGAACAAGATGAGAGTGAGTGAATAGAGGCTACAACACAAGGACGTACGTAAGTGGAGGCGGGAGTGACAGCAACAGCAGCTTAGCGTCAACTTGTGCTTGCGAAGAAACCAGGAAGTCAAGAGATAGATATTTGTATTCAGACTAGTGCAGGATAAGTAACTGTGAGAAAAAGAAAATACGAAAAACTTTTGGAACTTATCATTCAAACATTCTTAGTCTTATGCTTCATTCGTTACGCCAACTGATATTCTTTTTTTTGCAGACTATTACTGATGTTGAAAGGAAGATGTTGCAGTTTTTTTCTTTTTTTTTTTGTGGAGAAGAACCAAGCACGTATTTTTGTGTGTGTTAGTGTGTGTGTGTGTGTGTGTGTGTGTGTGTGTGTGTGTGTGTGTGTGTGTGTGTGTGTTGTGGTGGTACAGTCAAGATCAACAAAACTCTACTTTGACACTGGTAATGATTGTTGTTTGATTGATAAGGTGTTTGGTTCAAGAGAGCTGTATCGTGGCATCTCGGGGACTGAAGTGGTCTCCATTTTTCGTTTGATCCTTTTTTCTCTTTTATGAGGCAGATGGACAAATAAGATTTTCTTTTCCTAACATTTGTCATTGGAACTTTGTACATATAATATAAAAAAAAGCAATGAAACAAACGAGTATCTTATCAGGAGTTTAATTCATAACTAATACTTCCCAGGCCTCATCTTTCACATCAAACACCATCTTCAAGGGTCCTTGAGATAATTCATCGAGTTCTGATGGGTGTTCCTCACGCTGATGATAGCCAGCACTTGTTACACTATCACTAGAATCACGAAATCAAGCTTGGAAACCGCCAATAACTTTCACTATAGCCTGTCAATAGTTGCTTTGAGATTCCAAAGTGCTAAAAAGGATATAATCCTTGCATCTCAAAACATAACATAAGCTCAGGTCTGTGACGCTGCTTAGGGCACAGAGAGAATGTAAGACCATATTCTGAAACACTCTTGCTCTGCACCTTTACCACATACAAATGGCTGTAGTTAAAATGACACAGATTTTGTACTTCTGCAGGTCTGGTGACAAATTACGTTAATTTCTACTTTATACACTGGAGAAATACTCTTGAAAACCAGGCTAATCATCCTTATCAGCCTTGGAAAACTGTTGTGCCAAGAGCAATAAGTTTCATAATTTGAATTTACGCTTAGTGAAATAAAGAACATGTATTGGAAGATCAAAGAGATGTTTAGTTTCTTAGGGGAACCTACAACAGTGAGAGAGGAGGTGAGGGGAGGTGAGGCCGCAGAGAAGGACAAATATGTGATATAATCGAAAGTGGCAGACCCCATAAGTTCCCTTCGGCACACGAGCGGTCCCACGGGTGAAATAGGATAGAAGAAAACGGAGTGAAGGGAAGCGATGGGCAAGGGGAAGCGGCTCATATGGAAGCTAGGAGACAGTTAAGGAAAGTGAGGTGTGTGTGGAGGCTGGCGGGGGAAGATGAAAGAGAAGAGTTTGAGGAAAGGGATAGGAAATGGGCGAAGGGAAGGTGTAAGTGAGTGAGGAGACGGAAGTGGGAATGGAGGAGATGAAGGATATGGAAGGAAATGCGTGAGAAGAGAAAGATTAAAGGAGAACTGGAAAAGAGAAAAGAGTGGGAGAGTAGTAATGAAAAGAGAGAGGTGGTGAGAGGAGATAGGTAGGAATATGCAGTGAATGAAGGTATAGAGGGAGTGAATGAGAAGAGAGAGATGGATAGGAGTGGACGAAAAGAAGGATGCAGAGAAGGATTGGAGAGGAGAGACAGTGGTGCGAGGGGAGGGTGGTGAGAGATGGTGAGACAAAAGGAAGAGTGAGAGAGAGAGAGATATCCGGACCGTGACGGAAAAAAGCAATAGAAACTTGATCTCTCTCTCTCTCTCTCTCTCTCTCTCTCTCTCTCTCTCTCTCTCTCTCTCTCTCACACACACACACTTCCTTCCTCCCTCCCTCTCTCCCTCCCCCACCCTCCCACCATTCCTTCTTATGACTCACGTGAAGTTTTGATAAGGATATAGAAAACTTTGCATTCCTGTTAAGTGATCTTTGCAACTTTTCCTTCTTTGCACCATCACTGTGTAGCTCATAAAAGTGCTTTTCTTACGCCTCAGCTCCTACTTGTACTTCTTTATGCCATGTGGTGCTATGCGGTGCGGTGTGGCTCATATTATATTTGTCGTTTATCATGTTTGAATGGTTTCTTTGTTTTCTTGTTTTATCCTTTATCCTCATTTTCTCCCATTTCTTCCTTATTCTGCTTTTGTGTCTTTTTCTCGTTCTATCGTACGTAATTTAGCACACAACCATTTCACCTTTTTTTTTGACGGCTTTCCTTAGTCATTAGCCACTTTGAGCCTCTCTACAACCACCTCCAACAGTATCTACGGTAAAACTATCTACGGTAAAACTGCAAAATATTTTCTCATTTATTCCCTTCTTTCTTGTAGATGCTTATAAGGATTTCATGGATGCATTTTTTTGCTGTCAAGTGAACTGTTTCCAGGACAATGAAAATAGTATTAATGAAGCGTAAGGACACCACAAAGTTAATATTATTTTTTAAAGCTTATACGAACCATTAGCTTTTAGCAGAAAGGAAAAATGAATAAAGTTTCAAAGCCAACAGTAATCTGAGATGAATTCATGGACATTGAGCTCTTGACATTCAGGTATAATAATGGTCAGAATTAGGGGAAATATTACTCTCTCCTTCCTTCTCGCTTTCCTCAGTTTAAAATTCTCCGATCTGATCAGAAACTATCAACTGTCAGGCATTGTAAGGAGATTAAGAACAGACCAAAGGACTAGAATTGAGAGAAAAAGCAAAACACAGGAGAAATAACATTAAGAAAATAATGAAGCCCAGTATGAATAAAACTTAAGGGAATATGAAAGAAAAGAAGGAGAAAGATGAAGAAAAACCACAATGGGAGGAAGAATGAGGAAGATATGAAAGAAGAGCAGGAATAATATCGAGAAAAAATAATAGGTAAATGAAACACAGTGGGAGTAAGATTGATGGAATAGGAAAGCAAAGTAAGAATAAGTTTGTGGGGAGTAGCTAAGGACAATATGAACCAAAATGAAGGAAAATATTGTAATAAAACAGTGTAGGAATAAGAGAGTAAGGGAATAAGTAAGTAGAATAAGAAATAGATACGACACGCAACTCGTCTTCTAACCATGACTATACGAGACAAAGAGGAAAATTTTTAAAGGTACATATTCATTTTTTTTACTTTATACATGCGAGTAGTAAAATCGTTAAGACAAAGCACCGGATAGAAGACAAGACAGCCAATACACTACATTATTTTTCTCTTTCCCAAGCGAGTCATCCATCACTGCTATAATATTTCCCGTCCTTCATATTCGTTATTCAAATTCTACGAAGGTGTGTCGTTATGATGTATCTGTTGCAACACCATAGCTTAAATAATTTTCTTTCTTCTCATTTTTCACTTTACTCTTTGCACTGTGAGGCGAGGATTACACTTCCCTTTTTCCCCGCGAGCCACGTGCCGCACCCAACTGTGCAAGGACGGGCCAGGACGAAGGTTGCTTAATGAACTACAGAACTAGTGACTAACAGGGAAAGGTCGCGTGTTTGTAGGGATCGCGACTTGTTTGATAGGGTGACAGGAGGCTGTTTTTTGTTTTTATTTATTTATACCATGTGGGCTTTTCACGTCAATTTATAGGCTAAAGGGGATACTTTTTGGGGTACCTCCTATCTCAAAGCCCACCCGCTAGGAAACCGTTGCCCTGAGTGAGGAAGCCCAACCTACACTCGGACCGTGGACAGAATTCGAACCCGTGCGCTTGGAGACCCCTCGGACCCCAAAGCACGCATGGTTCCACTTTTCCTTTTTGTTTGTGTGTAAATTTGAGTTATTTCTATTACTGTCTTTCAATCAGATGTTCATGAAGTTGAGGAGAAAAGATTGGTTGAAAATTAGTTGCTTTTTAATGTGTTTGTGTCTGTGTTTGTCTGTGTTCGTCCATCTTTCTGTCTGTTTTTTTTTTCTGTCTGTCTGTCTGTCTGTCTGTCTATCTTTGTTTCTCTGTCAGTATTTGTCTGTCTGTATGTCTATCTCTGTTAGTTTGTCTGTCTTTCTGTCTGCCTGTCTGTCTGTCTGTCTGTCTGTCTGTCTGTCTCTCTCTCTCTCTCTCTCTCTCTCTCTCTCTCTCTCTCTCTCTCTTGTTATTTTCCTAATTGAAATTTTGCTTTGAGTCTTTACTGGTGTCGCATTTTTGGACGTTATTAGTGTTTGTCATGTTCGTAGTTCTTGATGAGTCTTACAGCAGTCTTCATTATTACTCAGAACCTACTTTAACTTTGGGGATAACTAATAACAGAAAATATGGCGAGAATTCCTGTTTTCTTTACCCTTTCCCAAACTTTTACCCTCTCTCTCTCTCTCTCTCTCTCTCTCTCTCTCTCTCTCTCTCTCTCTCTCTCTCTCTCTCTCTCTCTCTCTCTCTCTCTCTCTCTCTCTCTCTCTCTCTCTCTCTCTCTCTCTCTCTCTCTCATCTCTTCTCACTTCATCTCGTCTATTCTCACCTCACCTCACCTCACCTCACTCTCACCTTTCCCTCTCCAGAACCATCCCATACAATCCCTCTTCTTCCTCCATACACGTGTACGTACATCCATTTAGTTCCCATACATTCTCCCCTCTCCCTCTGACTCTAACTCTAACTCTAACTCTAACTCTCTCTCCCTCTCCCTCACCACTTTCCCTCCACTTTCCCTTCACTCTCACTTCACGTTCATGTCCTGCCTCACGTCCGTCATCTCTCCCCTGTCTATCTTTCTGTCGTTTGTATGTATATTTCTCTCTCTCTCTCTCTCTCTCTCTCTCTCTCTCTCTCTCTCTCTCTCTCTCTCTCTCTCTCTCTCTCTCTCTCTCTCTCTCTGCTTCAGTTACCCTCCAACACTCTATTTGCTGAAAAAAAGAAAGAAAATGCGATGAGGTTGGAACAGGGACGAATAATTTAGCCTGATGATAAAGTATTACCCTGAGATGCTGCAAATGATTCGTGCACATTGCCTGCCTCCTTGCTCTCACCTGTCCCTTTCTCCCACCCTTCCTCTCACCCTGACCTGACCTCTCCTCGTCTGTCTCATCTCGTGTCTTTACCTTGTCATACTACATCTCCTCCCTTGCCTGTGCTTTTACCTTCCTTATATTTTCCTTTCCTTCCCTTTACCTGTTAATGCTCTCACCTGTCTCTTCCATATCTCTCTCTCACCTTTTCTCTTCTCTCACCAGCTTTTTCTCACTCTTTCCTGCACCTTTCTTCCTCTATTCCTGCTTTCATCTTGTCTCTGCTTTTACCTTCTTTGTGTTCTTCTTTCCTTCCCTTTACTGCATTTTTACGTATTAGTTCTCTCATCTGTCTATTCTATACTTTTCCCACACTTCTTTTCTGTTGGCACCTGCTTCCTCTCATCTCTCCTCCTCTGGTCCTGCTTTCACCTTGTCTCTGCTCTTATCTTCATTATTTTTTTCCTTTCCTTCGATTTGGTGCTCTCGCCTGCTTTAACATCTCTCTCTCTCTCTCTCTCTCTCTCTCTCTCTCTCTCTCTCTCTCTCTCTCTCGTTTCTCCTGTGGTCCTCCTGTCAACTGTCTTCTCTCTCACTCCATACCTTTTCCTACAGCCTTCCCTCTCACCATACAGTCCCACAGTTTCTCTCTCTCTCTTTTCACTCTATGGAATAACTGCTTTTCCTCACCCTATCTCACCCTCATTCTTTTGCATTCATCTCGTTTACCACCCTTCCTTTTATATATATACAACTTCCTCCCTCGCTCTCACCATTTCCCTTCTACATTCTCTCCTCACTATGCCCTGTGTGTGTGTGTGTGTGTGTGTGTGTGTGTGTGTGTGTGTGTGTGTGTGTGTGTGTGTGTGTGTGTGTGTGTGTGTGTGTGTCGTCTCCAGGGCTTCTGAGTTAGCGTGTCCATCCGGCGTTGTGAGTCATGAGATGGGAGGGATGACAGGCCCGCGGGATTGCCTTGCTCCGGTATTGAGAGAGAGAGAGAGAGAGAGAGAGAGAGAGAGAGAGAGAGAGAGAGAGAGAGAGTCCTCACAGATCTAGGCCACATAAAGGAGGAGGCGAAGGGCAAATGGTCGGCATTTATAGCTTTTTCAGGGTCATTAATTTTTCCCGTCAGCGTGGAGGTCGTCCACGCGATGATGCATTCACCCACGTCTCCTTTCCGTTGAAAGAATGACTAATGAAATAAGATAGGAAATATTCTATTCAACACTGCTGTTTCCCTCATCATCAGCTGTTTATTTCCCTGATCAGCTATTTCCCTCATCATCTGCTTCCTTTATCAACTGCTTCGGTCATCAGTTATTTTTCTCATCAGCTGTTTCCTCATCATCAGATGTTTATTTTCCTCATCACCTGTTTCCCTCATCACCTGTTTCGTTTATCAACTGTTTCTATCATCATCTGCTTTCCTCATCAGCTGTTTCCCTCATCATCAGCTGTTTCCCTTATCTCATTAACTTTTCCCCTCATCAGCTGTTACCCTCATAAGCGTCTTTGCACCAGGGCTGTCCATATCGCGGCGCACCATAACCCCCCTTCAAATGGCTCTATCCCCAGGGCATTGTTGTCTCAAACAGGCTCCAGGGAGCCCTAAATTCTTATCCGAGGCGGGACATAAAGTGACGCACAACTACACCATGGGATGTGAGATGCGCCGCCACGCCTTGTCTTCCTCTCCCCGCAGCTCAGATCAGACTCACGTAGGTTTTTTTTTTTTTTTTGAGTTTCAAAAGTTGCTTGTTTATTACTTGTCTGTTTGTCTCATTGTCTGAAGGAGACTGTTTGGACGAGGAAGAATGGTTGAGTTTTTTTTTATATAAAAGATCATTTATTAGATTAAAAACACATTAAACATTAAAAATTAGAAAAGGACGGTGTTTTTTTCATAAATTTCCGTTTAATAACAATATAATCAGGAGGACTAGTCACTTTCCCACGGAACATCAGTTAGAAAAGGAAAATGCTTTACTTATGTATTATGCATTAGGTGCTAGACAAAGAAAATGCTTAGTTGTTGGTTTTTAGTTTCAGACGCAGCTGGTGTGAAGGAAACAATTTCACAGGAAACAATCAAGGAAAGTTCAAATAATTACTGGTGATTAAGAGGCGCACTCCGAAACATTTCGAGCCATATCTCAACTTAAATAAGCTGCCGTGAAAATTATTAGGGTGTTCGAGTCTTTAAGAGTGTGAAAAGGGTTTCACACCATGAATGGGATATAATTTAAGTAAATATCTCCGTGAATTTTGAAAATAAGAGTGGTTAGGGAACAAATAGCTTAAAGACACATGCCTATATCATCCCCAAACCTCCCTCTGAACGTCAAGCCAGGGCAGCGTCATGTTTTAATCACTGTTATGTTCGTTATGAGCAGTAGCTGAATTACTAGTTTCATACATTCCCGGACTCTCTCACACTGTTTCGCCGAGGATGATGATACGAAAAATATAATTAGTTTTTTTTTATGCATTTCAATATATAGTTAATTGCACAACACCGAGACAGTCTGCACACACGCAAGTCCAGCTCCAGACAGTCGCCAGGAGATCGTGCTATCGCCAGGCTTCGTCTATCAGCCGGATGCGCGGACCATCTTCGTCAGCGTTCCTTGCTGACACGGTGACCGACTCGTGAATAAAGTACTCTTCCTAACACATTTGTTACATAAGTTAGAATATTACGTAATATTTGATGTGAAAGAATAAAGCATAATATAGTACAAAATGCATGTACATGTCACTGTACTTAATTATTATACAGACCAAGTCTGTCAGAACTGAAGCTGAGCTCAACATGGTCCCCTGATGCAGGTTCATGAGAAGGAAAAGAATGTGAACTTATGGGGACGTTCAGGTGACATGAGCCCAATTCTCACAGCAGTGTCTGAAGGAACAGGGAAATGATAATTATATACAATTCATACTCTAATAGTCACACGCACACACACACACACACACACACACACACACACACACACACACACACACACACACACACACACACACACACACACACACACACACACACACACACACACACACACACACACACACACACACACACACCACCCCAGGCTGAGGAGCAGGACGGGGAAGAAAAGCGAGCAGCGTCACCTAATATTATTCCGGGAGATAACTTTTGTAATAAAGAAAATTTTGCAATAGCTCGGAGAAGCAGAGGACGCAAACTTGTATCTCCATGGGAACACCAAACTACAGGAAATAATAAGGATAAATTCTTCTCTCCATACGTCGTCTTGTTTATCCTTCAAGGTATTTTCTGGTGTCTTGTAACAGGTATAACGCCCGCGCGCGCACACACACACACACACACACACACACACACACACACACACACACACACACACACACACACACACACACACACAGAGGAGGGCAGGATCGCTAACTTTCCTCTCCTGCCTAGTTAGAAGTTCCAGAAGAAGAGAGGCTGGAGAGTGAAGGGAGGAAAACAGAAGGGGTTCGAGTTGTCATTCTCAACATCGAGGCCAGTGAGGGTCGTAGAGATCTATTAGTGCCTGTGTAATAATTTTCTCTTCTAGATATATTCATAAACATTTGCCTTTTATTATATTTCATTGCATTATCCTCACATTTGCAGTTCTTTAACCCATTCAGTGTTGGTTACATATTTAAATTTTTCATCCATAACCAGCTACAACTTTTAAAGCATATTTTTTTTGTGCTCCAGTCTTTTAGGTAGTGTTAGAGTAAAAGAAAAAAAATGAATTTTTTTCTGTATATCCGTTGAAATAGTCTGCTTTACAACGCTCTTAATGTTAGTAGAGAAGATGAATAACGATAAAATGATTAATGCTCATCTATACTCGTACCTTCTTATGTTCAAGCAGTAACTTCAGTAGCTTCCTTCCGGCATATTTTAGTCTAATCAACATCACTTTCTATCTTTATGGCCCCAAACTCTGATAGTGATGGAAGGCGTCTGGAAGATTCAGTGTGATGAAAGAAGGAGTTGCTCCCTGGGGATCTATTTTCCCTGCAGGGTAACGTGGCAAAAAGCCAAAAGCCCTTCAACGGTGTCAAACGATTTCAGCCATTTTCCATCCGCGTAGGGCCCCAATGCCGGAGAGGAGAATGGTGAATAGAATGGTGTTTGTCACATTCAATTTTGGGATAGCGGTTATTGGAGAAGATGCTCCAAATCACTCACACACGCACACACGCGCACCCACCCACCCACCCACACACACACACACACACACACACACACACACACACACACACACACACACACACGCCATCTTTATTATCATTATTGTTATCACCATCATAATCATCTTCAATAACATCATTAAGATCATCATTTTCATTATTTTTATTCCTGCTACCGAAATTGTTGTCATTATCAGTCTAAAGCAACGAGTCATAAGAATCAACACGTATAAATTGAGTTATGTGTAGGAAACTGACTCCAGCTGTGCTACAGGAACGGTTATAATGGAACTACGTATGCTGATGCGGATCCACACCAGACATGATGGTTAATGGGAGGATCGTGTGCAGTAATTTCCAGCATTAGCCCGCCGTGTGTCGAGGAAGACCACCCATTCCTGCATCAAAGCTCCCCAGTAGAGGCAGGCAGAGGCATTACGGCCAGTGAGATGCCAAAGGCCCCGCCAAGTCCCTGGGATGCTGTGATAGGCAATGAAGAGGTAGACTCGTTAGCTTGTGCATGCCTATCTGAGTGTCTGCAGGTGATAATTTGGAAGCACTCAGGAAGCTTTGATGGATGATTGAAACCTGCCTAACTTGTCCCACCTCCTCATTTTGAAAAGGAATAGTTGCTCTCCAGGAAATTTTGCCTTTAGAGAATGTCTGCTTAGAAGAAAGAAAGAAAACACCTCGCTTGGAGTTACCTTCTGGAAACTGACCAAGTATTATAAAAAACTTAAAAAAAGCTTGCTTGATTGCCGCTCCGTTAAAGGATGAATGGGAGAAAAGAAGCTCTAATCGGGTTGGCTGATGTAAATGAATTACGTAAATGAGAAGCAGTAAAGTTTGTGGAACACTAAAATTTCCAACATTTAAGGCATTCTGTCTGTACCACGGCGCCAGATAAAAGTCTTTGAAAAAGCAGAGTACATAGAGAGAAAAATATCTGTTCATGTTCTACACAAGAATAGGACTTGAATCTGCATACACACACACACACACACACAAAAAAAAAAATCTTATACCTTCCCCTCACCCTCACATTGAAACGCCTTCCCTCTTCTCTCCCTATCTCTATGCTTTCACTGACCACCGACGCACGCACGCACTATCGATGGACATTACTTTCACTCTAAGCAAACATTTAAACGCACTACCTACTCACCCATCCTTCTTACAGTTCCCTCCATCCCTCTCCACCACAGCGTCACACAATCCCTCCTGTCACCTTCCCCCTTCCTCCAAGCTCACGCGTGGGTCCAACCTTTCGCTGAGACTCGCAACAAAAACGTGTTCGAAGCTAAACTTAACTCCCTCTCCCCCATTCGAGGCTCACGGTGCTGGGGAACAAAAATCTACACTGTCACTTTCTTTTCCTTCCGCTGAGCTCCCTGTGAGTTTCTGGGGCGGGTGGGGGTGCTGGGCTGCTGACGGCGCTCCCTCTTCCCAAATAAATCCGTGCGGTTGTGGCGGCTTCTCATGCAATAAAAGCAAGTAGCAATGCGTTTCTGGCTTGTGTGTACCCGCTGGCGAAGGCGTGCGTAGAGTGGCGGGGAATTTATGAGGAAGGAGCGTTCATGCGTTCATGGAGAGAGAGAGAGAGAGAGAGAGAGAGAGAGAGAGAGAGAGAGAGAGAGAGAGATTAGTATCAGGTGTTGTGAAGTGATTACAAACAGTGAGAAAAGTTAGAGTGGAAAACTACCCTTAATGAATAGTAATGCATTCAATTGAAAAGTTAAATAAGATAATACTAATGAGGAGAATGAGAGGAACTAAGACGCAGAAACAGTAGCAGTGAACCAAACGAAGGAAGTAACTGTATGAATGTAAAACACTTCAATGAATCCAACTAAGATTACCTGATAAAATGGGACAGAATAACACAAACAGTCGGTGAAAAGGAGAAAAAGAGAAGCAATAACAATGAAGTGTGAAAAAAAAAGAAATTGAAATAGTCGTAATAAAATAAAAAAAATATACAAACTAACGATGTAGTAAAAAAAAAAAGGAGGAGGAACGGTAACAGTGAAATGGGACAAAATGGCAGAAACAGTAGGAAGATCAAACAAGACAAGAGGAAGGGTAGCAGTGAATGAGACTAAGCAACAAAGAGTCACCGTGAAACGAAACAAAAAGACAAGAGAAACAATAAGAATGAATGCGGTAGAATGAAATGAATACCGCTAATGTTTCTGCTGTTTTTGTACTATTTCATCATTGCTCTTACCCCATTTTTTTTTTTCATTTCATCATTATTATTTCTTTACGCATTTTTATTTTTTTTTATTAGAGTTTCATCTGTTTTGTCGCACTTCGTTGTTATTGTTGCTGTTATTTTTTCTCCTCATTTCAGTTAATATTTGTTGTCTATTCTCAATAAACTGAATACCAAAGAACAGAAATACTCAGTAGACATTTCTTAGATTCTGTGTTCATCTATTCTTGGATTTGTCAGCATGAAACTCCGAGGCAGCTAAACAAATAAACGGGGAAAAACAGGCAGGGAAATATCTCTTATTAACTTTGATTTACAGGGAATTACGCACAAATTACACAAGTTCCGCCTAATGCAACGCTGGTGTGTGGTGATTATAGTTACCGCTTCACTAAAACTGTCACATTGTTGCGGGTAATGAAGCCAAACATTTCTACATCATGATTGCCTTCTCTCCTTGGATAAATATGATAAATAGTAAAGAGATAGGGAGATATTTATACAGATACGTAGATAGATAGACACATTGAAAAAAAAACAGAGGGATAGACACACACATAGAGACAGATACACAGAAGAATCGCAGTTGTACACACACATACATACATACGTTCATATCAACAGACCGACAGACAAACAGACAAACAGATGAGAAATATATACAGACAGGCAGACAAAGAGACGTACAAAGAACAAATGAAATGAAATTACCTCTTATCTTTATTGGCAAGGAAGCACAAGACGAGAGAGAGAGAGAGAGAGAGAGAGAGAGAGAGAGAGAGAGAGAGAGAGAGAGAGAGAGAGAGAGAGAGAGAGAGAGAAAAATATATGAAAGTGTACTGAAACAGAGGAGTAAATAGAAAACAATAAAAAGTCAGAAGCACATTAACTCCCTTCTTTCCATCCACAAGAGAGAGAGAGAGATAAAGATTAATAAGAGTGTAGGTGAGCCGCTGCCTTTGTGGTGGCGGCTCCTCCATGTGTCCCTTTGTCCTTCTCGTCCCTCTCTCCTTTTTAACTCCCTCTGTTTAGGGTACGAATATATGTTTTGAATTTACTCTCTCTCAGTCCTTCCCTCTCGCACTTCTCTTTTATTCTTTCTCTATTTGTCTCATTTCCTCTATTGTCATGGTGGTGTTACGGCTTCATTGTCGAGAGAGAGAGAGAGAGAGAGAGAGAGAGAGAGAGAGAGAGAGAGAGAGAGATTTTTATGTAAGAGGGAGAACTGCCAAGAACAAAAATATGAATTAGATAAAAAAGGCCCACTAGAATTGCAGTCTCCATAAAAGATCGAAAGAATTAGTCAAACGCCTGGGACAAATGTCTCGACACCATTCTCTTAAAAGAAGTTAAGTCGTAGGAAGATGGAAATACAGAAGCAGGCAGGGAGTTCCAGAGTTTATCAGTGAAAGATATGAATAATTGAGAGTACTGGTTCACTCTTGCATTAGGGGTTGGACAGAATAGGGATGAGAGGATGAAGAAAACCTTGTGCAGCGAGGCCGCAGGAGGAGGGGAGGCATACAGTTAGCATACAGTGTGTGTGTGTGTGTGTGTGTGTGTGTGTGTGTGTGTGTGTGTGTGTGTGTGTTTACGTGTCAGTATCTTTATCGTCCATTTACCGTCTTATTTGACCATATCTTAAGAGAGGAGTAATCGTGACATTGACAGAACTAAATTTGGTCTCAATCTTTAGATATTTCACTAGTTTGTTACATCTGTTCTTTTATTATTTTTATTTACTTATCTTTATTTTTGTTAATTTAGCTTTCCTTTCTTTCATTGTTTTCGGTAGTTTATTCATTTTTCAGTATCTTTTTTTCGAACTTAATTTTCATCTACTTTTAAAAAAATTCATTTATATTTTGAGGGAAAAGAAAATTATTTAGTTTTTCTCTCTTTCCTTGTAAGTGATTAAAATTTATTATATCTTTGTTCGAGCTTTAGAAAATGTTCAATTACAACAAAAACATTTAATCATTGATTCAAAAGCCATATTTATATCGAACCTCCTACCTTGCTTATTGAAGGATACTGGACGTGGAGAGGAAAAGGCAAAAGAAACAGATTGAAAGGCCTTGCACCTTTAAGACGGTGAAGCAGAAAGAGTTCAGTGTACTGTCGTCCCACTGGTTGGTTATTTGTACAGCCGTTACTGAGATGTAGACTTGCTTATAAGTACGTAAGAGAAAGACACAACGAAAGCCGCAAGAAGCCTTCACACCCACCTTTGCAGTCCCTTTATAAAACATGCACCTTTATCACTTTTCTAACCACTATTCCTACTCTTATATATTTTCTTAGGACTTCCTGTTGACTCTTCATATAGTTCTCCACTTTTTATTATTTTTTCATTTTTATTTTCTTCCTTTGTTTCAGGAAAAATGTTGATGTATCTCTCTCTCTCTCTCTCTCTCTCTCTCTCTCTCTTTTTTTTTTTTTATTTAAACAAAACTTAATACAAAGGAACATGTACCCAAAGGCGCACTGTCGTGTGCTACCTATTCTAAGGGTACTACAATCTATTTCTCTACAATATTTACAAGACTTAAAAATAGATAATATACAAGATGGTCAGCATGTAAATGGAGCACTATTCGTTTCACTTCACTAGCACTATTCACGCACTGCACTACACTGAGTGTCACGTCACAAAGAGTGTCAGAGGAGTTGGCAGTGTCTGTCTCCACTTATGTGCCATCAGTTTGACACTGTGTGTGTTCATCTCCTGGACGTGAGGCACCGCGGCCGTGAACAAGTTCCACATCCTGGAGACGCGTCCTGCGAAGGTGCGTTGATGCTGACACCCGTGGGATCGCGGCACCTCTACGGCGTCACCACCATTGAGCACCGTTCTCGTGCTCCGTGCGGTGACTCTTAGAGGATGACGCAGCCCTGCCAGATGTGGCACTCTTTGCACCTGTGCCTTATGGAACACTACGATCGCCGCCACGTCTCTGCGGTGTTCCAGTGAATCAAGGGGACGCTCAGGCTCTGGGTGAGGTGGTAGTGCAGCATCTACTAGCCGTATGGCGCGGCGTTGGATGCTGTCCAGTCTCCTTCTGTGTGTGGCGGCACAGGACATCCAGGAGAGAGCTGCGTATTCAAGGTGGGGCCGCACCTGTGCCTTGTACAGCAGCAGTCTCCCCTTCCTGTCGAGGAAACTGGCGATCCTTCTGAGAGCGGAGATCCTGTGAGAGGCTTTCTTGGCAATGGTTTTGACATGCCTGTCAAACCTCAGCCCTCGATCCACCTCCACTCCAAGTATCTTGACGTCATCTTGGAGTGGGAGAGCAGCAGCGCCAAAGACAACTTTCCTGCCATTGCTGCCATGGCGGCTGGGGACCGAGAGACAACCATTGCTTGTGTCTTCTCCGGCGCGAATGTCACTTGCCATCGAGCACCCCACTCCTTTATCACTCGTAGCTGCTGATTGATGGCCTCAGCAGCCCGCCCACTGTCCTGGCGTGGATAGGTATAGGAGAGGGTGCAGTCATCAGCATAGGCCATGACTCCTGGCAGTAGCTGGAGAAGATCATCCACGTAGATATTCCACAGGAGTGGGCCAAGAATTGAACCCTGTGGCACTGATGCCTCCACAGGCAGGGACTCAGATGTTTGCCCGTTGACAACCACCTTGAGGCTTCTGTCCTGCAGGTAATTTCCCAAGAGTCGTAGCAAGCCACCCTGGATGCCTTTAGCACGAAGCTTTTCTAGTAATCCGTTGTGCCATACTTTATCAAAAGCTCCTGCTATGTCCAAAGCAACCACTATAGTGTCCTTGCCGTCGTCGAGGGCGTCCTGCCAATGCCTGGTGAGAAGCATCATTAGGTCGGAGGTTGACCTTCCAGGTCTGAACCCAAACTGTTGGTCTGAGAGGAGGGCATTGTCCTTGAGATGTCTACACACCACCTCTGCCACGACCCTCTCAAACACTTTACCCACCACTGACAACAGGGATATGGGTCTGTAGTTTTTTGGGTCCGTCCTGGAGCTTTTTGTGTGCAGGAACTACTCGAGCCTCCTTCCACACTGAAGGCCAGACGTTTTCCCGTACACAAGTTGTGAAGACTTGGGTGAGAGGGCAGCCAGTTCCTGGGAGCATCGCTTCAGCAGGTGCGGGCTGATGTCATCAGGGCCGGTGGCTTTCTGTGTGTCCAGCCCCCGCAATAATCGCTTCACCTGCTGATGCGTCACCTCCACCATGGTGACAGTCTTCTCACATTGCTGGACCAGCTGAGGCGGTGGCTGCTGTGGATTCCCGACCTTCATTTTTCCAGCAAACAAGGAAGCCAGCAACTGTGCCCTCTCCTTACTGCTGGTGGCGACAGTACCGTCCTGCTTGCTGAGGGAGGGATGGATTCTTGGTGGCCAGTTCCTTGTTTGTCCTTAACAAGAGACCACCAAGTTTTGTTTCCTACGCCAGTGCCACACAGTTTCCGGCGCAGGCTTTCCTCCCACTTTTTTAAGGCCCACTTGCTGGTTACCACCATCCTCCTGCATGCAGCCCTGTGCAGGTCCTTGTTGCGCCGAGTCGGGTTCCTCTTGTAGCGGAGCCAGGCAGCATACTTTGCCTCGGCAGCAACACGGCAACGGTAGCCAAACCATGGCTGATCCGTCGATCTGGTGGTGTATTCCCTGTGTGGGACGTGGCGTCTCTGGAGGGCGAGAAGGTGAGAGGTGAGTGCAAGTGCTTCACTCTCTGCTCCTCCCTGTAGCAAAGTGGCCCATGGGGTGTGGGTCAGGTCGCGGCGCAGGAAGCCCAGTCTGCTTTGTTCCACAGCCAGATGGTGCGGGTGGTGGCCTCGTCCTGAGCCACGCCCACTTCCAGCTGTGTCAGTACAGCGTGATGGTCAGAGCTGCCCACGAGCCCCAGCTGATGACACTGAAGCTTGTCTTCCTGGTAGTCTGAGATGACAGGGTCTAATGTCCCTCCTCGTTCATGTGTGGGGAAGGTGACATGATCTGTCAGACCCTGCACCTCAGGAGATTCTCGTAGGCGTCTCTTTCCAGGTGGTGATTGAGATCCCCCACAATCAGCACGTGGCTGCAGCTGTGTGCCATCATCAGGTTGTCTAAGGTCTCAGTCAGGTACAAGAGTGAGTCAGGCCCTTGTCGCGGGGGGCGATACAGGGCACACAGCAGGAGGGCTGAGCGGTCTGCCAGCATTACTCGGAAGTACATCATCTCCATCATTGGAGGCGTGTCTATGTCGAGTAGCTGGGCCTGCATTCCTTCCTTGAAGCAGACAGCCACTCCACCTCCTGTTCGCTCCTGTCGGTCCCTCCTCACCCAGTGGGTGAAGCCCTGCATCCTGCCATACGTGGGCTCCACCTCACTGTTCAGCCATGTCTCGGTCACCACAACAACGTCTGCATTGTGTCGTTGCACACAGTTGTGGTATAAGTCTGCAAGGTTAGTCCGGAGACCACGGACGTTGCTAGAGACGACCTTTAGTTGGCGGCGGGGCAAGCTGGCTGTACCATGGTGAGGGATGGTAGTGAGCGAGGCCTGCTAGTCCGAGGTGGTGGTTAGGGTCCGCGGCCGACTGCTGGTACTGGTGAAGAGGAGTGGTCCACTGCCGCCCCTGGTTCTGATTCCAGATACCAGGCTGAGGAAGGAGTGGGCGAGGTTGTGGCAAGGACTGAAATGAAGTGAGGGGGTGGGCGGGCTGAGGCGCTGCAGGTGGGAAGGGTGTGGCTGTGTATCTTTCCACCGTAAGAAGCCGCTGTAGGAGACGCTCCTGACGTAAATCGTCAGTTCTGGCGTGGCAAGTAGCAGAAGTGTGTCCTTTCCGTGAGCAGTACTCACACACTTTTGCCTTGGCTCGCTTTTGTGTCTGCTTGGTGGCCTGGTGAGTCCTCAGTCCTTCGCTGGACACCCTCCTCGCGTCCTGCTGCACTTCCCTCTTAGATTTCTTTTTTCTCCAATCTCCTGAAGTGGTCTGAGGAGAGGTTCGTGGGCGAACAGAGGCACCGCGATCTACTCCGTTCGCTGTGTTTATGGAGGAAGAGTCCCTGCTGCTCTGTGTGGCGGTAGACGTGGTAGTGAGTACCGAGCAGTCACTCTGTGTGGCAGAAGGAGTGACAGTGGACGCTGGGGAGGTGTCACAGTCGCTCTGTGTGGCGGTGGAAGCAGTGGAGGTAGGCGGAGCGGTCGTTGTTTCCCGGGCAGGCGAAGGGAAGGTGGAAGTGGAGAAAACAGTTGCGTACCGGATCTGTTGCGGTTTATCCGAGCTCCACCACGTCCTCCACCTCTCAGAGTCCTGACAAACCACCTCCCAGTGTTCGTCAATTGACTCTGCGTGGGCGCTGACTGCCTGAGAGCGTGTGGCTACTTGCGTCTGGCGCTGTTTTGACGCTATCAGCCTGTCTGCTACTCTGAGAGCCGCAGCAAACACGTCTCTGTGCTGTATGATCAAGTCTCTGTCGTCCTGGAGGGACTTAATCACACAGTTTTGTTGAGAGGCTTCCTCAGTGAGCTTTTCAACTAGTGAAACTAGCTCTCCTCTCTCAAGCCCTCCCACTGACTCTCCCCACTATCGTCCGGTAGTGGCGTGGGGGTGTCAGTCTCCTCGCTGATGTAGATGACGGGGTCCGGGATGTTTGCTTGGAGTCGTAGCTGTTCCGTGTAGCTACACTTGAAGACTGGCGTATCCCCAAGGCAGCTGTTGTGACAAAGGTTACGGCAGGTTTCCTCGTCACAGCTCACGTGTTGAGTCTTAAGTGTTGCTTTGCCACAAACGCAACACCAATTCTGTGGCTGGTAGCCAGGCAAGTCTCGCCTGGCTATGGGGCGATGGGCGGGGCTAGACATTGAGGGAGAGGATTAGTGATTCCCTGGGGAATTGTGGAGCCAGGTGTGGGAGCGACGACGAGTGTTGGCTCTAAACGACACGTACGACACTAACACACTCGTGAACACAGACACTAAACACTGGCACAGAACACAAAGCACTTCCCCACAGGCGCACAAAAAACACACGACACTAACTACCTCTCCCACAAGTCAAGCCAAACCAGCCACGGAGAGAGAGATACAGGTTGTTTAAAAAAACTACCTTGGAGAGATTTGGCAACTGTGTGCTGCCTTAGGCCTCGCGTCAGGTCAGGCCCGGGTCTCGGTCACTGCACGGGTACAAGCACTCTTTTCAAGTGATTTTTTAACACTATTGCAAGGCTTAGCACACCTTACACTTTTACATGGACACCAGGACACTTAGCACTTTAAGCACTGAAATTTTCACAACACTGCACTTTGTTTAACCACTGTAACACCACGAAAAACACGGAGCTACCACGTGCGTGACCTCTCTCTCTCTCTCTCTCTCTCTCTCTCTCTCTCTCTCTCTCTCTCTTCCCATTTCTTTGTTTCTTTCATCTTAACTTCTCTTTCATCATATTTTCTCTAGCAATTTTCCTTGTTGACCAAAGTTATATTGCTTTATTACCTCCTTCCTTGTTGATTTTCTTTCTTCTTATCTTATCCTTCCCTTTTTTCCTTCCTTCATTTTCTCCCTCTTTCTTTCTGTCTTTCTTCTTTCCTTCCTATTTTCTTTCCTTTTCTCTCTCTCTCTCTTTCTTTCTTTCTCCTTCATATCATTCCTACTTACTTTGTTCCTTTCCTTCCTTCCTTCCTTCCTTCCTTCCTTCTTTTATTCTCGTCTTCCTCGTTTTAAAAATTTGATTTCTTCCTTCCTTCCTTCCTTCTTCCATCCTTCCTCCCTTTAAATCTTGTCCTCCTTCCTCCCAAAGGTTTATTGTTTCCCTTCTTCCTTTCTTTTAGTTTGCCTTCCGTCCCTCTCACTTCCCTCCTCTATTGGCTCATACTTCCCTTGCACACATCTTTATTACTTTATTTTTCCCACTTCTTTGCATCCTTCATCCATTTTTATAATCCTTGCGGCCATTCCTCTTTTTATCCCCTCTTTGCTTTCATCTCCTTTATTCCGCCTTTACTCAATTTTCTCGCTTCTTTTCTGCCGTCCTCCTCCTCCTCCTCCTCTTTCTTGTTTTCTTCCTCTCTTCATTCGTTCTTTCATTTTTATCTTTCATTCCCGTCCCTCCCTACTTTTCTCTCATCCTCATTTTCTTCCCTTCCATTGTTTCTTCTTCTTTTCTTTTCTCTTTTCTTTTCCATTCCTTTAATCCTTTTTTCTTTCCTAAATTTCCTGCTACTTTTCTTCTTCTTCTTCTTCTTCTTCTTCTTTATCGCTTCCTGTGTCATTCCTTCTATTCTTCCCTCTCTTACTCCTCTGTCTTCTACTTTGCTTCCTTCCCCCCCATGCCTTACCTCCTTCCCATCCCTTCCCTCCCTCCTCTAGACCGTGAAAGAAGTAATAGTCAAACTAGTGAGAAAAAAATATTTTACCAAACGTGACCTCTCTCATTGCCTTGCGTTCCTGACCAAGGCACGTGCGTGGAGGTGAAAGGAAGGAGCAAAAGGAGGAAGAGAGGAAGAATGGAAGAGAGAAAGGAGAAAAAGGAAAAATTGAGATAAATAATAATGACACGAAGGGTCAACAAAAGAAAAGGCTGAACTAATGTAGGAGAGAGAGAGAGAGAGAGAGAGAGAGAGAGAGAGAGAGAGAGAGAGAGAGAGAGAGAGAGAGAGAGAGAGAGAGAATGGAAATGAAAGAATACTAACTCGTAAAAGAATAAGACAATCAAAAAGGGAAAGGAAAAAAAATAGAAAGATGGAAGTAAAAAAAGGAAAAAGAGAAGAAGAAGAGAAGGACGAGAAGGATGGAGAGACGAATAAAAATAAGAAAGAAGAAAAAAAAAAACAGAATACGGAAAAGGAGTACGAGAAGGAAGGAAAGAAGAAAAAGAAAAAGAAAATAAGAGAGAGAGAGAAAAGAAACGGAGGAATAAGAAAATACTTAATAAAGAGAGAGAAAGAAAGTGCGAAGAAGGAACCAAAGAAATCCACGGAAAAGGGAGAATAAAATGAAGTGACGGAGTAAACATGGGAAGAATAGGAAGAGAGGAAGAAGAGACGAAGCAGGAAAATGATAAGAGAAAAGAGATGAAATTAACAGAGAAGGAATGAAGGAAAGAGAGAATAAATGATGAAGTATGGACTAGGAACAGAGAGAGAAAAAAGGGACGTTGCCAAAGAAAAAAAGAAGAGAAGGAGAAGGAGGAAAAGAGGACGAGAAATTAAAGAAGGAAGGAAAGAGGGAAAGAAAAAAAGAAAGGAGCGCAAAGGCATAACAAGGGGAAAGAGGGAGCAGTAAGAGAGAGAGAGAGAGAGAGAGAGAGAGAGAGAGAGAGAGAGAGAGAGAGAGAGAGAGAAGAGAAGGAACGCAGGAAGAAAAAGAAAGGAAAGAGGAGGCGAAAGAAGAACATGAATTGGTAAAATAGGAGACGTGAATTTGCGAAAAAAAACCCTCCAGAGAGAGAGAGAGAGAGAGAGAGAGAGAGAGAGAGAGAGAGAGAGAGAGAGAGAGAGCATTTTCCTGCCGGCAAGGGGAAAACATCGGAGGAAATATGACAAACGTTTGAAATAATACGCGAGTCACGTTTGGCACAATACATCGGTGACGGGAAATGGAAAACGTTTGGGACATCAAGTGCAGGATGTGGCGGTAGAGGAAGAGGAGAAAGAGGAGAAGGAGGAGGAAGAGGAGAAGGAACAATTGAAGGAGGAGAAGGAGGAATCAAACCTAGAGGGGAACATTCTTCATATGAGTGTTGGTATGTTCTGAAACTTGGCTAATTAATCGTCGTCGTCGTCTTAGCAGTAGAAATAGTAGTAGTAGTAGTAGTAGTAGTAGTAGTAGTAGTAGTAGTAGTAGTAGTAGTAGTAGTAGTAGTAGTAGTAGTAGTAGTAGTAGTAGTAGTAGTAGTAGTAGTAGCAGTAAAAGTATTGGTAGTAGAAGTGATGGTGGTTGTAGCAGAAATAATCGTATGAATTCTTAGTGTGATTTTACCTGTAACCGTAGCTCTAAATGAAATGATGAAACCGCTTGAAAAATGAGAAAAATGTAGTTAATTAACCTTACGTCATGATCTTAATCCGAAATTTCAGCAGACCACTCTTTTATTTCTTGTAATTTTGTCTTCCATATAGGACTCTCTCTCTCTCTCTCTCTCTCTCTCTCTCTCTCTCTCAAGGCTGGTAGGTTTATCCAAATAGCGGAGACAGGGAATGGAGGGAAGAGAGCAGTACCTAAGGAGGATGACGACGGGCAGCTGAGCCGTTGGGCACACGACAGACAGCACAAGAAAGAGGAGGTCGCTATTTCTTGGGTATAGGGAGAAGGTGAATGTGTGACAGGAGAGATCAAGGTGAATTTTTCGATAGGCGGAAGGATAGAAAGAGCTGGGAGAGTTGGATAGGAAAGGATAACTGACATGTCCATATCTTGAATCAATGAACTGTCTCATCACGACTATTTTCAGAAGCCACAGTTGTGATTAGTCGGGTTTTCAAGTGTGTTTTTTGTGTGACTAATTCAGAAACCTTGTTAATTTGTTACTGGATAGGTGAAAACAATCTTAAAAAAAACTCATGTTACTTCAAACTTAATTAAGCCTTTTGAAACTAATGAAGGTGTGGTTCAGAAGTTTTTCAGATTATGGTGCAAAGAACAATCAAGGTTTTAGTGTAGTGCATGAAAATAGAAGTGAAAGTAAGCAAGTAGAATGGAACAGATAATCAAAAGAGTGTACCAGGTTAGGAGAATTTACGTGAAGGAAGAAATGAGAGGTGAGTGTAATGTTAAAGGGGAGAGGTAGACACTTTAGAGTAGAATTGATGATTAAGAGAGGGTATCGGATAGAAAAAAAAAATATTGAATCAAAGAGAGATGAGAAGGAAGAATAGTGGTAAGAGGGGAAAAACTGGCAGAAATTTCGTGTGACTGGGTTGGACTGGGTTGAGATGAATGGCAACAGACGGCGGTGGGAGAGTTAGACAGGAAGGAGGTGGAGTGGAGGGAAAGGGGCATTGAAACGTAGCAGCCGGAGTAAGGCACTCTGTCACTTGTCAATGGCTACTTAACTCCCGCTCGAAAAAATATTGGTGTGACATGCCTGTATTGGCGGGTAGATTAGTAAGAACGATAGTTGGGAGGGCGAGGAGGAGGAGGAGGAGGAGGAGGAGGAGGCGGAAGAAGAAGACGAGGAGAAAGAAGACGAGGAGGAGGAGGAGAGGAAAAGAAGGCAAAGGAACACAAAGGAAAATGAATAATAACCACTTCATTATTCCCGTGCCAAACTAACACTCTATCATACAGTCAGAAAATAAAAAAAAAAGAGGAGGAGAAGGAAGAAGAACACAACGGAACAGAAAGGAAGAACAACAAATCATCCGTTTTATGTCATTAAAAGCTTGGGTATGGTAAGCTTCACTATCTAATATAAGCATGATAATTAGAGCCAAGGAGAAGGATAATCAGAAATGGAAATAGGAGGAAGAATACACAAGAACACAAAGGAAGAACAAACAAGAAGCATTTTTGTCCTTAAGAGGCAGTTTGTGGTAAGAGTCTCCATTTAAATAGAGGAAGAGACGTATGGAAATAAAGACTAAGGAGGATGAGGAGCAGGTACAGACAGGGGGAAGAAACACTAAGGAATACCAAGGAAGAACAAGTAAAAGAAGCCCTGTTGATCCTCTCGTGTTCGTTGAAGGAGGATTTGATTGCACTGATTAGATTGACTGGATAGCGTGGATGTAGGCACAAGAGTAGGAAGAAAACAACAGACGATGGCAACAATAACAATAACAACGCCTACGAGAAAAAGAAAAATGAAGAAGGAACAGCTACACTACAGAAATAACATCATATACAGTATCTGCAAAAAAAAGAAAACAAATATATAAATACAAATAAGGAAGGAAGAAAAATGCCCCCAGCTAAAAGAAAAAAAAAGAAATATGCTAAAACAAAGAAGAGGAAAAACACAAACAAGGAAAATACCAAAAAACATGAAGAAAAATATAAGGAAGAAGAGAGAAATAGGCGAGAAAGAAAGGGAAAAAAATAGATAGGAGAAAAATGAGGGTGGCAGCGAGAAGGAGACACACACACGCAGTCCATCACTGGTAACGATAACCACATCTCGCACCAGCGGCGAGAAAATGTGCCATGGAAATGAGAAGATGGACGAGGGAGAGGAAGCGTCGCCCTCTGATAGCAGCGGCGGCAATGCAGAGAGAGAGAGAGAGAGAGAGAGAGAGAGAGAGAGAGAGAGAGAGAGATGTAATACTGTTCGACAAAAGCATTATGGAGAACGTCCTAAAAAAGAAAATAAATAAAAGTCAGTTAAATCCCAGTACATTTTCAGTCCTTTGTGTGTCTTTCTGGCCGTGCATTGCTGAGTTTGGTGGTAGAGGAGGAGGAGGAGGAGGAAGAAGAAGAAGAAGAAGAAGAAGAAGAAGAAGAAGAAGAAGAAGAAGAAGAAGAAGAAGAAGAAGAAGAAGAAGAAGAAGATTGAATAACAGGAACATCAACAACAATAACAACCAGATGCAAAAAAAAAACTTACAACACCACCACCACCACTACCACCATCACCACCACCACCAACAACATTAAAAAAAAAACAAGAGAGAGAGAGAGAGAGAGAGAGAGAGAGAGAGAGAGAGAGAGAGAGAGAGAGAAATCAACGACAAAACCAGAAGGGCAAGATGACAAAAGGAGCAAGAGATTGAAAGTGGAGAAAAGTGAAGGTGGCGGTGAGCAGGGATGAGGTGAGGGAGTGAGGACAATGGCGAGAGGGCGAGGCGGCGAGGGAAGGTGAGAGCAAGAGGGAGGAACGAAGGGAAAACCTAAACAGGATCAGAGACTCAAAGACAACTCTCAATTGTCAGAATATCCTCGAAGGGAAGTAAGAATATGGAGAGGGTGAGTGTGTTAGGAAGAGAGGGTGAACGCAGCAGGCCACGGCAGGAACAGCAGCTGCAGGAGGAGGAGGAGGAGGAGGAGGAGGAGGAGGAGGAGGAGGAGGAAAAGGAGGAGGAGGAGGAGGAAAAAGGAGATAGGAAGAAAAATAAAATGAAGAACAAGAAGAACAAGAACAAAAACGAGAACAAGAAAAGAGGATAACGACGATGACGAGAAAGAGGAAAAAAGGAAAAAGGAAAAAGGAAAAGAGAAAAAGTGAAAACAAGAACAAGAAGAACTAGAACAAGAGAAAAAAAAAGAGGGATGAGGATGACGGCGATGACGGAAATAGGAAGAAAAAGAAAGGAAAAGAAAAAGAAAAAAGAAAAAAAAGAAGGAAGAAGATCACAAAAGGAGAAAGCAAACAAAACAGCAAAACGTTTAGCCCTTACGAAAATGCAAGAGAGAGAGAGAGAGAGAGAGAGAGAGAGAGAGAGAGAGAGAGAGAGAGAGAGAGAGAGAGAGAGAGAGAGAGAGACAGGAGGCACTAATTTACGTACGAGTACAAACATTTAAAGGAAAACAACCATGTATTTTTGCAGGGAAATGTTATGATCCCAGACCTCTCATCCTTTACATGCAAAAAGATAGAAAGAGGAATTGTAGAGGAAGAAGAGGAGACGGAGGAGGAGGAGGAGGAGGAGGAGGAGGAGGAGGAGGAGGAGGAGGAGAAGGAGAAGGAGAGGGAAGAGGAGGAGGAGGAGGAGAGAACAAAAGAGTGAAGACAAGGAAGGATGGTGAATGAGAGACGGGAATATCGGACAAAGGCTAGATGGAAGAGAAAGAAGAGGCAAAAAAAAAAAAATGGGGATGATAATGAGTGGTGTCGTGAAGGAGGAGGATGAAGTATGATGGTTTTGAGAGAGAGAGAGAGAGAGAGAGAGAGAGAGAGAGAGAGAGAGAGAGAGAGAGAGAGAGAGAGAGAATAAGTTAAGAATTAAATTGAAAAGAACCATAGACAGACAAAACAGACAGATAGGTAGACTGACAGAGAGATAGACAGGCAGACAGACAGACAGACAGGTATAGAGAGCAACAGATGCATTAATATTGCGCGTAAGACCCACCAGTGTAAAATAATCTGAAAAAAAACATCATTTCTTTTCATTTTCAATTCTTTTCAGCGTCATAACTGATGATCACTGCACGCTTCCTTGCTTGCTGGCCGTCCTCCTGTTGTAACCCCAGGCAGGTGTGGAGAGAGAGAGAGAGAGAGAGAGAGAGAGAGAGAGAGAGAGAGAGAGAGAGAGAGAAACAAAGAGTAGTGGAGGGAGGACAGGTATGGCAGTGCGAGTGACGAATGTGGAGAGAGAGAGAGAGAGAGAGAGAGAGAGAGAGAGAGAGAGAGAGAGAGAGAGAGAGAGAGAGAGAGAGAGAGAGAGAGAGAGAGAGAGAGAGAGAGGAGCTATAAAAGACAGATGGATGACAAGGAAAAGTTAAGAGAAACATAGCAAACTAAGAAAATAAAAAAAGAAAAGAAGGCAGATATTTATGTGGAATCAGAAAAAGGACAACAGATAAATAACAAGCATTACTTTTCACTTTTACATTCAAGAGAGAGAGAGAGAGAGAGAGAGAGAGAGAGAGAGAGAGAGAGAGAGAGAGAGCATTGTAAGAGGTATGAATTAAGAGGCGGATCTCACCCTCGCTATTAGCTAAGACTTACGAGTTCTCTGCTCTCCTCTCCTCTCCTATCATCCCTCTCTGCCTCCTCCCGTCCTGCCCTCGCTCAACACGCCCGCTGCGGAGACCCTTCACCCGGCTCACTCTGCTCCTTTGTCCTGCTAGGGATTACTTCTGTGCTTCCTGGTGCAATCTTCTTCTGTTACACACGTAGGAACACGCGTGGAAGTTTATGAAGAGTCAGGGTAAGCGATGTGGCTCCCGGTGTAAAGTCGAGATAGGTGGATAGACAGACGCTGACAAATACATAATAGGTTGCTAAATAGATGGATGTTTTATTGATCGTACAAAGGATAATAATTGAAAAAAAGAGGTAAGACTGACTTTTCTAATTCAAGTTCTAGATGGTCGATGATATTTGTGTGTACTCGGGAATAAATTCTTAGTGTTATACCTACATACATACATAGATATATTCGTCACACACACATACATGCATACATACATACATACATACATACATACATACATACATACATACATATCTTTTCCGTCCTGTCATCCTGGTCCATGATTTGTTGTTTGTGGTGTTGGTGTTTGATATGGTGTTATTGATGATGGTGGTGGTGATGGTAATGATGGTGGTGGTCGTGGTGATGATGGTGGTGGTCGTGGTGATGATGGTGGTGGAGGCAGCAAGGTAGGCAAGGTAGACATGAAGAAACTGGTCAATATTTGTGGATTAAGATGATAAGAATGAAGGGAGTTCGTGTGTTACGGTGTTGGTGGTAGTGGATTTAATGATGCTTATGATACTGGTGGTGGTGGTGGTGGTGGTGTTAAAAATGGTGGTCGTAATGCTTTCTTTTGCTCTTTCCCTCTCTTTATCTTTCATTCTTCCTTGTCTTCCATCTCGTATCATTTATCGTCTTCCTGCCACTAATTGCCTCCCTTTGTTATTTTATTGTCATTGTTATTATTATTTCCGTCACTACTGCAGTTATCATTATTATTATTATTATTATTATTATTATTATTATTATTATTATTATTATTATTATTATCATTATTATCATTATTATTATTATTATTATTATTATTGTTATCATCATCACCATTGTTATTACCATTATCATTACCATCATTAAAGGTGAACTTCTCTATCTGCACGAGAGTTAATGACTCAGTCTCTATAGTTCCTTGAGTCTCCTCCTCTAAACAATGATGCTCTGATGTGACACTCCAGGTTCCTTAATCAGGGAAGAGACGACAAAGTTGTTTAGTGAGGAGCTGGTTTTGGTTCTCTTGGTTACGTGGCGAGTGAACTTAGTCTTCTATTTCGTTGGTTTATGTTAGGCTAGATACATTATGAGTGTGCGGGAACTGATTCAGAATGTTGCAGCTGGTTCATCGTTATTGGTTCTGAGAGAGTACTGATGCGAGACACACACACACACACACACACACACACACACACACACACACACACACACACACACACACACACACACACACACACACACACACACACACACACACACACACACACACACACACACACACACACACACACACACACACACACACACACACACACACCAGTTACAACTCACAAACAGTTTGAAATATGTACATGTAATCATTAATGTTATTTTAAAATGTATTGCTAACGGTGTCTACAGATGAACAAAGTATGTATAATGTGACATGATGAAATATGAGTGAGCAACACTGCATTCAGTATTGAAAGAAATGTGTGAATAATATGGGTGACTGACGGACGATAATCTTTTCTTATGTTGTCTATAAACTTCAAGAGTGATTTAGTGTTGTTACTGAACCATACACAGAGGGAAGGTAAATTATGTCACACCTGGTTGTTTCTAAACCTTTTTATTGCTACTGGGGTCCTTCATTAACCTCTGAGGTAGTGTAAAAATTGCTTGAAGACTGAAGAGACAAAGGAGAGATTTGGCTGCTAATCTTATCTATTTATCTATATTTTGACACTACAGGAAAAATTGTGAAGCAATAGAGGGGTAAAGGAAGAGCGATAGCTGCGCTATGAAATCTGCAAATAACGAAGTGAACACCATCAGACAAAGCAACACCTGATGGCGACAAAGGTGTTGGGGATAGGACTGCATGCAACACTTTATCTCATTTTGTGGGATCATCGATGAAAGAAATTAAAGAGAAGAATATTAAGAGCGAGATATTTGGAGAGAGATAAAGTCCAACTCTTTATACACACATTATTAATGAGTGAATACTCTGAACCGTTTGAAATAAAGAAAAATAAAACTGAAGCTCACGGGGGAAAAGGAAGTGAAATCCCGGGCTTGGGTTAGCGGCGTGCCATTGTGTGGTGGCGGGCGGCCCTGTGTTTGGCGCGCCGCTGACCTTCAAGTGGTGGGATGGAGGGCTGCTTGTGGCTCCCAGCGGCTTGCAACGTGTGGGATCGAAGTGGAAACGCGGCTTGTTTATACCGAGCGATGGGTCCCGGGTGGCGGCGCGGCCTGGAGGGTGGGCAAAGCTGCTTTCTTTCTTCCTTTGAGAAAAAAAAAAAGATCCTCGAGGCAAAGCGAGAGGGAAGAATATAAAGAAAGAAAAGGAGCAGCAGACATCTTGGTCCTATCAGGGTGGAAAGTGCAAGCAAATCGTCGCCTTTCATTGTATAAGGCAGGAGCATGATGAAAACAGGTGTGTGGGGCGCTCCTCCTGGTAACTTTAGTACATATTATTAACCGTTTGACTCTCCCGCGTGTTGAGTCTTATCACAGGAAAACAGGAATGGAAAAAGTGGCTGCCATAGCTTACATCCCATGTATTCCCAAGGGACCTCTTTGTCAAGTAACTCATCAAGGGACATGAGGTTTGACTGATTTCAGAGTCGCATTAATAATGCCATAATAGTGCCGTCAGAAATGATAGCAGTCTTATATCTAAAGCATACTACAAAACTAAACAGTAGTGTTAAATCACTCAAGTAATTTTCTTTTCATTAGTTTCCATCCTACACTACTGTTCATAATTTAATTTGATATCGTGGTTCATAGAGGACACTATACACTCTCCTGCCTTAGTGTTCCTTTCCATCACAGTTCCCCAGCACTCGTCGAGTGACCAGAAATGCTGCTGGATCCTTGTGCGACAGTTTACGACCGACTAACTGGCTCATCTCCTCGAGGCACCTCCACGCCTTCCGTTGCTCAATCAGTGCCAGTCTCCGCCGCCATCATCGCTCCGCCTTTTACGACCCCGGCAAAGTGTCATCGATCACCCCGCGGGTGGAGCCTCACATCTTGATAATTAACACCTTCCAGCATCTTCGGGAGCCGCTCGATGCCGCCAACAAGAAGAGTTCAAGAGTTTTGCATTGTGGCAAGAGTGGCGGAAGGACTTCACTCGCTAATGAAATTATTTGCCTTATCACGGTCCATTAAATTGCACAGGTGAGGGTTTCAGTTGCCTTGAAATACAATATGTAGAATTTTTTTCGGGATATATTTTAGACTTATTCAGTGAATTCTATTTCAGCGTAATTAAATAAATTAAGAGAATTAAGTTTTAATGAATACTTTCATTTCTTTAAAGTCGTATTAGTTTTCCTCAGTGAAAGACCATCCAGATCTATCGCCTCTGAGTCTGACCAATAATTCCTGACGAGCCATTGATGTGAGTGAATAATAATTCTAAAAATTTTAACACTTTAGACAAGACACCATACAATTCATCATTATTGTGAGCAGAGAAAATTCTGTGTCGTAACAAGTCTTGATATAATGGACTAATTAGTAAACAGAGGGAGGTTCTCGCCTTTCTCGGCTTTCTCAGATTATCTGACACTGTGCAGTATTTTGTGTAATTTTAGAGATAATGCTTCGTTTCTTTCTTAACTCGAACTCTTCTATTTTCAAACGAAACATGTCGTATTCAAGCCTCTGGTTCTGAAAAATGTCTTATTTATTCGCTCCTTAAAGAAAGTTAACGCTCTGCAGATTTTTCTATTTTTTTTATTAATCTTAAGTGATTTGTAGCTTATCTAGTCACATTAACAAAATCAATGGTACCATTGAAATTTCATAAGAGGTGATTAGTAATATAGTTTGTACTCAAACCGAAGCGGAACTTGTTATATGAGCTTTATAACTTTTGAGTACACGCTTTGTCCCACGCTTGTAGCTCAATCTTGTTCGTGGTATCAATGTATTACATAAAGACGAATGTGATGTTTTTTGTAATGAGGACGTTAAGAAACAATCTCCGATCATTGCACCACTAACTAGTACATACGTATCAATTCCTTCACGCAAATGACAAATGACCTTAGAAGCTTTGGAATAATCTCTAGTACTCTGAAATAATATCATATAGTACTTATGAATAATTTCAGTAGTACTTCGAATAATCTTTAATACTTGGGAATAACATCTAGCATTGAAATAATAATCTCTGTTACTTTGGATTAATCTCTCTCTATATTACTGAAAGGGTTAACATTTTCTTTTCTTTTCAAGGTATTACGTGGCTCTGTGGTACTAAAGTTACGAGTTCAATCCTGACTTAGAGAACGTCCGTATTGTGCTTAAATCTTTTCAAATTGTTACTGCCATCTTCCTAAACTCTATAGTACGTTTGACTCAATTTAACATTTTCGTAGATTTTCTCGCTGTAAATACACTGACATCCCTTTGAAAGAGTGTCTCAGTTGCGTTTTATCCTAACTTTTTTCCAGCATCATATGTTCTGGGGCTCTGCGGCGATATATCTCACTGACTTCCACTTATAATGTTTTTCGTGATGTGATATAAAGCCTAAGTGTTTATTGTTATTTTTGAACAACGCCGCGCACGTAGCACACGTGAAGGCCGCCGCAGACTGACTGACAGGTTCATTCCCTCGCATGTTGGCGGCCGGACGTGGATGTAGAGTCACGAATTTTGTGTTCAATTGTCCGAGGTTCTGGTGATTTTTCATTGTCAGACAGAGAGAGAGAGAGAGAGAGAGAGAGAGAGAGAGAGAGAGAGAGAGAGAGAGAGAGATTCATACACAGACAAACAGGCAAATAAAAAAATGCTCAATGCTAAATAATGATAATTACAAATAAATGAATAGATTATAAGGACTTACAATGAATGTAATTGGCAATAACAATAGTATCAATCGCGCGCGCGCGTGTGTGTGTGTGTGTGTGTGTGTGTGTGTGTGTATGTGTTTGAGTGTAGCAAAGAGGCTCACTGAAATAAATTACACGAAAATAAGTAAATACAAGTAAATGGAAAATCATTTAGTGGTCATGAGAAGACAAAATTTTTTTTTTTCCTCCACCAATGCAATGCTCTTTCACCCAAATCCCTCCTTCTCTCCCTGTCCTTCCCTTTTCCTTACTCCTCTCTCCTCACTCTCTCCCATCTCCCTCTTCCTACCGCTAAATCCCTCTCCTTCTCCTCTTTCTCCTTCCTCCCTCCCTCCCTCCCTCTCTTCGTTCCTCGCAGATCACGAAAATCTTTAGGAGGGCAAAAATCTTCTTAAATGGATCACGGGCAAGCTGGAACGGTAATTGAAAGCGGTAGAGTTTGGTGAGCAGAGGCTGGCTGGGGTGGAAAGAGGGCTATGTTGGCAGGGCGACCAGGA